>NW_018129263.1:0-3740 GCF_001952655.1 Monopterus albus
ACTGCGGTACTGCTACTTGTAGAAACCTCATTTCCTAATATTAGATTTAACTATTTATTTATGTCCCCCCCCCAGTTTCTTCCCACCGTTACTCACCTCTGTGCTGCTTCAGCTCCACGTTCAGGTGACTCGGTCACAGGTTCTCCGTCCGGTAACGACGTCCTTCTGATTACGTTACACTACGTCTCCGTACTAATAAATACTTTAACTTCTAAAAAACGATTGTACATTTACATTTCTCCCTGAGTTACCTCACTAACTGTTTATTTAAAACGTTTTAACAACGTGCACACAAACCGCGCTGCAGTTTGAATCAACTCTTCTTCTTCTACTTCCTGTTCACAGACAGAAACCATGGCTGTCAATCGCCACCTAGCGGACACATTGACTCATGGCATTAAATCACCGGAATACTGGTTGGTTAAAAACAACAGGCCCTGTACATACAGTACATGTCACAAAGTGTCATCTTAGAAATATTAAACCATGAAAGACTCGACCTGTCACAGGGCGACACCTTAAAACACTGAATATTTCCATCCAAGGCTCTTTTCTATCTCTCCCTCTCTGGGGTGTGACAGGTGGCCTGGTGCCGCCTTTTAGTCTGGGCTGCAAACTGGGCAGCCGTCTGAATAACAGACCAGTAAACCCCCTCAGGTTACTCTTCAGCCAATAACCTTAATGGAACAAAACTACGTAAACTGTCAGATGTAAAACAAACAAAAGTCCCCAAAAACTAAAGAAAATGTACATAGACTTCATATAAAGAGGCAAGGCCCTGTAAAGGACTTTGAATGGCCTCTGTGAATGAAATGTGCTGTATAAATAAAGCTGCCTTGCAGCTCCTACAGCCTGCCACGCTGAGATCCTCTGTTCTGACTCTGAGATGAAAACTTTTGGAAACCCTGATTTTCGTTTTACACATTCTGCTGTTATTAACTTAGAAACCATGTCTGAGCAACATGGAATAACTCGTCAACAGTCTTATGAGTTCTGTTGTGGAACCAGACCTGGACCAGAAAAAGTCAGACACACACCAGTAATGATTTCCCTATCTTTAAAAAAAACACAAAGTCTCTTCAGTCTGAAACAAGGCATCAGATTTATTACAAAGCAGTCACAAGTAACATCTCTGTTTCTGGTTTGTGAAGCAGAACAGTTTACAGAACTTCAACAGCAGCTCTTATCCCTTCTCCACACACCTTCTAGTGTCACATATTGCACCTTTCTCTCTTTGGCCTCCAGCACAATTGACACCATTATATTTTAACCTAGAGAGTTCAACCTCAGTCGCCTCTCCAGACATTATAAAAACAAAAGTAATAAATTCTGAATAACAGACCAGTAAACCCCCTCAGGTTACTCTTCAGCCAATAACCTTAATGGAACAAAACTACGTAAACTGTCAGATGTAAAACAAACAAAAGTCCCCAAAAACTAAAGAAAATGTACATAGACTTCATATAAAGAGGCAAGGCCCTGTAAAGGACTTTGAATGGCCTCTGTGAATGAAATGTGCTGTATAAATAAAGCTGCCTTGCCGTGCACTGTCCACACAACAATCTCTTCTCCTGACCTCTGACCCAGGCTCATATTTAGTGATATGCAGGACTTTTTACAGTGACTCGAACATGCATCATCACAACAAGCTACATTCAGAGAAACATGTAAAACCACATCAGTTACTACAGTGGTGTAGTAGAGACAGGTTTCCCTTATCCTGTATTATGATCCACTGTATGATGACGCTGGCTCCTGCAGCCTGCCAGGCTGAGATCCTCTGTTCTGACTCTGAGATGAAAACTTTTGGAAACCCTGATTTTCGTTTTACACATTCTGCTGTTATTAACTTAGAATCCATGTCTGAGCAACATGGAAGTAAAGTGGAGAACAGAGGTGGGATTACACTGTGACATCTGTTTGAACATTTCAAACACAGGGTGAACACTCTGCACGTTTATAGTCACAGGCTGCACTAGTCTTAGATGACAATGTTCAAACATCAGACAAATAAAAATTCTGTGAATATGCAAAATGTCTGATTGCAAACGTTTAACTGTTAAACAAGATGCCTTCTACTTCACTGAAAAGCCCAGTCTGAGTGTTTGTGACCTGGAGACGTTCATGTTTCCTCATCACACCTGGGTAAACTAGTAAACGGTATCATATTTGATACTGTGGTGGTTTGACTCCCGGTCTCCCCACATGCCTAAGTGTCCCTGAGCAAGACACTGAACCCCGAATTGCTCCTGGTGGCTTGACTAGCGCCGGAGAAAACTAACAGCTGCTCCCAGTCTCTTCACAACTAAAGGCTCTTTTTACATGTTTATTGGGTTAGGGTTATGAAATATGATACCGGTATCATATTTGATACGTGAGGTTTCTGAGCAAAAAATAAAAAAATCACCAAAAATGCCCCATGTATCAAATGTGATACAAAAAAAAAAATAGTAATAATCTAAATAATATGGCAGCTCTATTCCTATATGTTGGTGATTTTGATTTGATAAAAATCATGAATCTTGAATTTCAAATCATGAATTATATTTTGGATTTTGTTAAAAGGTTTAATAAACATCTCAGTTCCAAAAAATTAGAATGTTCTGGCTATTTTTAAAATGTTCTGGCTATTTTTTGATATGTTGGGCTTTACAGGGTTAATTTATACTTAACTACATATCTTTATCTCTTAAAGGAAAACTGCTCTTCATATGACTGTACCACGTTTTAATAAGTGCTTCATAATTAGTTTTAGCTTTTTTTCATTTAGCTAACTAGTATATTTACATCAACGTGCCTCAAGGTGCACGTTCTGTATTAAGTGAACTAATCAGTGAAATAAAGAGAAAAGAGCTGCTGGTTTGATCTCCTGTGTTTCCTCCACAGCTGCAGCTCAGACAGGAGGGTGATTACAGCAGTCAACACTTCTTTTCTCATGAATCATTCTGTCTTTGTGATTAAAGTGTGGACGAGGTGAGGTCTGGTGGACTGTTCCAGGATGTTTAAAGGACACATTCACACGTTTTCACCTCCATCTTAACACTCACACGTCCACATGGTGTCGCTGCTGTAGTTGTTCCTCTAAATCACGGGGACAAACCCCCGTCACACAGCTGGTCTCTGTGTCGGTGTCCCTCCACTGCAGCTCAGACACATCACTGACCAGGGAAACCAGCACCACTAACTGTGGAAGATCCCCACGTTGTCAGAGATTCACACTGATGTTAAGACACATTCTGAGGTGAGTTAAAGTTAAAGTTTATTATTACTTAGTAACAACAATAAAATTACGTTTGGCAACACTCGTACATCGGCAAAAGTACCAAATGACAATATAATAAAAGCACAAGGAAAAAAACAAAACAAATAACTTTCCTGTTGGCATGTAGAGAGGTAGAGAGAGCAACAGTGATGTAGAGAATGTAGATTAGTAGCTGGCTTCTTGCATCAAGGGAAGATTTTTCTTTATAAATATAAGCATCTCCACATTTTTGGCTGACAGCTTGTTGTGCTTCTCATCCACCATATTTCCTGCTGTGCTAAAAAGTCTCTCACTATCAACACTTGTGCATGGGGCAGAGAGGTAGGTTTGTGCTGCTTGTGCAAGAGCAGGAAAGCGGCTTTTATTGTTCTGCCAAAAACCCTAACAATTCATCTTCCACAATAGACAACGGCTGATGATCTAGGCATATGAATTCCATTATTTTCTTTGCTATTTCTTTATGCTTCTTACTGTCCTT
>NW_018129264.1:0-3739 GCF_001952655.1 Monopterus albus
ACTCATCCATGATAAAAGGTAAGACAAGTGTGAAAAGAATTTCAAAAAAATATTGGTGATTTTCGTTTTTTTATTATACTCTGTAATTATACTACAATAATTTTAATACAATATTTTTTCTTTAAGTTTTAATACATATATTTCCTATATAAAGTATGCTATATAGTCATTTGTAATACTATAGGCATTATGGTACACTTAATCACTTGCAATTTTAATATAATGTTTTATATTATAATGCAGATGCATAATTGCACACTCACTGCTTGCTATTTGCACACACAGCTCACATGTAGCATACATTTTCTCTAAATTATATTGTGTTCTTGTATTTTTTATTATGCTTCTTTCATTTGCTGCTTAGATTTGTGTTACCTTCTTATCTACTTTATATTTCATTGTACAGGGAAACACGTTTCCTCACTGTGCATATGACAATAAACACTTTGACTTTCACCTTGTATGAAACTACTTCCAGCTGGTGTTAGAGGGTGAACTAAGGGTTTTACATTTTACCCTAAATATTTATAATATTAGCAGTACTATATAGTTGGCTAATGTAAAGTCTGTGAAGATATACTCTGTGCCAAACTACTCCCTGTGTTAATATCTCCCCAGCTACAAAGAGAAGATGGTGGAGCTGTCTCAGATACACCTGGACCGCCCTGTCCAGCCCTTGGACCTGGCTGTTTTCTGGACTGAGTTTGTCATCAGACACAAAGGAGCAGCACATCTAAGGGTAGCTGCACATGACCTGAACTGGATTCAGTACCACAGCCTGGACGTCATCTGCTTTCTTGTCATCATTCTACTGACTGTAATATGGGTGACATTGAAAAGCTGCCTGTTCTGTATTCACAAGTTTTGCAGAAAGGTAACAACAAAGACAAAATCAGAGTAGTGTATTTAATGTGACTTTCATTAGGTTTTATAAAATCTGTAGTGAAGTGAATAATGAAGTTTGGAACACTGCACTGGGATGTCACAATTTTAGCAGTAAACAATGTTATCTCACTAGTAAGAGCCCAAGTATATGTGCTTTAAGCTTGGATCAAGTCATTTTAATCAGTGTAGCCTATTTGTAGCATGATGTAGCTCATTTATTTAGATGATGACTTTTCAGCCTAGCTACTAGCAACTGTAACCATGGTGACTTGTGGGGCAACAGTGGTGCGGTGGGTAGAGCAGTGATGGCAGCGCGTATGCACGCGACGGCCCGGGGCCCTTGGCTCCGAACAAAGTTTTGTTGTACGCGTCACAATGACAATATAATAAAGCTTCTTCTTCTTCTTCTGTTGCTACCACATGATTCAAACATAGCCCAGAACTAGAAGATTTTGAATATTGGTTTTAGAATGTCATGTTTGATATTACTGTCAAGTTTTCCAGGGTTTTTTAATTCAAAAGCTGCCCAAACTTGAAAAAGGCATACGTTAATCACAGGGGATGCAGGAATAACTCAATTTCTTCTACTTTTGTCTCTTTTATTGAACTTCCTTCAGCAGAAGCAAACAGGTTGATAACCTTACAAAAGGAAAATGAGAAATAAAATACAATGAGCATTATTGTTGCTACCAACATTGTGAGCTCTCTAATTCCACATTTATGTTGCAGGTTTAACTTAAATCTTAATGAAATACAGTGTTTACACTCTGTATAAATGACTTCACATAGCTAACTTACATACGCAAAGTACGAACGTCGCTACTTCAAATAAGACTGACAACCCGCACGCTAATTAGCATATCATACTGAACACAGCGGTAAAACCCTCTTTCCGTTTTACATAAAACAATTTACATACCAGTGACATCCCTATGATTGCCACACCGGTGAAGTGTAATGATGTGACGTTCCGTATCGAGGCTTCGAAGCGTGTGCCGAGTAGGGGAGGGGGCGTTTCCGCGATGCGCGTATCGAGGCTTGCGTCATTTAGGGGAGGAGCTGAAAATGATGACGTCCGAAGCCTCGCTGCCCGGCTGTACCACGTGACTGATTCAGGAAGTGATAAAATACAATGAGCATTATTGTTGCTACCAACATTGTGAGCTCTCTAATTCCACATTTATGTTGCAGGTTTAACTTAAATCTTGATGAAATACAGTGTTTACACTCTGTACAAATGACTTCACATAGCTAGCTTACATAACGCAAAGTATGAACATCGCTACTTCGAATAAGATGACAAACCCGCACGCTAATTAGCATATCATACTGAACACAGCGGTAAAACTCTCTGTTTTACATAAAACAATTTACATACCAGTGACATCCCTATGATTGCCACACCGGTGAAGTGTCCCCTCCTTATTCCAACTGGAGTCAAGCAAACATTCCCACAGTTTCAACAGAACTTCGACACAACTTTAGCACACACTCTTCATCTGCACTCTGCTGCAGTCGGATAACCTACGCTACACATATGTTTACCCTCTGTCTAACCCGGAAACTGTACTCGGGTGGTTGCCCCACCTTCCTATCAACGTTACTTAGCAACCACTCTTCCTCTTCTCAATTACCATTATTAATACACTTCCCCCTTTTCTCGTAATTTTACATTTTGTTTCCCCTATTTTAGACTCATATTGCATTGTCCCAAATCCAACTTTACAATTACTTTGCTTGTTTACACCTGTAAGTGCTGCATATAGTCAGAAATGCAATTTTAGAAATCATATATTTGTTAAAAGAAAAACATGTTTAATCAAATGAGGAACAATCCTCTGAAGGACAGTTAGTTGCACAATCAGTGATTGCCCAATCACCCTATAATGTCCCATCCTGTTATGGCTTCTTGTTTGGTGTTTTTATTTTGGTTAGTTTCCTGTCCTGTGTTACCTCACCCGCCCCAGCTTTACCCTGGTTCACAATCTATATTCATCACTTCCACCTGCTGCTTGTTACCTCCTGGTCACCTGTTTATATATCCTCCTCCCTTCCCTCAGTTTGGTTGCTGGCTCATAGTGATGGCCATACGAGGCCCCATGAAGCTTTGAACCCTTTTGGACCATTGTATTGAAAATTGGTTCACTACTCAACGCTTCATTCATTGAGCACGTGGGTGACATCTGCTGGCGCAGTGGTTGTTGTACAGCCTTGCAAAGGTGACGCTGAAGCACCTTGGGTGTGCACTGAGTTTTGTTGTATTGTGGAAATGATTTAAATAAAGCTGAAATCTAACTTCATTTTACGTGTCTGTTTTTCTTCCTTGCCTTATAAAGTATCTGAAATGAAATGTTGAATACCTAAATAATCCTCCTTCCATAAGAACTCTTAAGAATATGGAATTGATTTATAAATATTCATCCCAAATTACACACTGGACAGAGCAAATATTTACAGGGTTCAATGAAGCTGTGGATGTAATTAATATCATGACAATATAATATTATCTATTATGTGTTCTTATTGTGCTTGGTATACACTGGGTGTGTTATTTGTACAGACAATAGATGACATTTCAGTAATAAGGAATTAGCTGAAGTAGAGAAAGCTCTCAGTATAACATACCGTTTTGGAGCAGTGTAACACCCTGCTTTACAGGCACAGAAGATGCTGGTGTTGCCAGGAATTGTTTGGCCAGGTTGAACAGGTGGGTACGGGGATTTGTGCATCGTCCAGTAACCTAAGGGGTCCTGTGATCTGTCCAGAGAAGGAGCAGACAGATATCACTGAACCTCCACAATGGAATCTGTAGTAGCGTTCTGAGATTGTCTTCTGCATCTTTGTCAAGAAGCTT
>NW_018129265.1:0-2339 GCF_001952655.1 Monopterus albus
TTAGATTTGGAGAATTTGCATTTGTGAGAAGAAGTAGAAATGAAGATGTGGGCACAAGAAAAAAAAAAGGATTACAATAGATTATAAACTGACCTCTTCCTAATGGAACATACCAAAAGGGAAGAGGGTATGACACAACATCGTATTTATATGACAAACGGTGGGACAAACGAAGAAGAAACAAGGCGGAGTTGGAGGTCGCAACCCAATACACAACATATAGTAAACACTTGGGCCCTGGATGTCACGTATGGATAAACAGTAATTAAACCTAATAAACAACTTTGTCTAATTACATGTTATAACATAGGGACCGGAGTTACAGCTGCACTATCTACTAGAGAGAGCGATGTTATGCGCAAAGTAAAATTCCCAGTCTTTCCATTGTTTTAGGTTGCAAGAGTAGCACATTAATTCATAAATGTAATCTAACAAAGGTAAAGGGCAAACGTAAACACCTGTTGAGTATTTTAACATAAAATTGTTTGATTGCGTTGAGTTAAAAAATCAAAAATGCAACACGTCCAACAGACCCGAGAAAGCTGACTGTGTAACAAAACATGTAGAAAACAGCAGGGTTAAGCAATAAATCCTACTTTTGATCTCTGAGTTCGAGTGCTGCATTTCAGTCCTACTCTGGTGCTTCATACGATTAGTATTGTATCACACACGTGAACAAAGACCAAATATGCTGCATCTATCTGACAAATCTACTTGACTGTGATATTTACACTGTATACGCGGATAAACATTCATCATCTTAGCTTAGATTGTATTGGCAGGGAACTGAGAAAGGGGCTACAAACTCAACATAAAGTCCATCCATCCATCTTCATCTGCTTCATCCGAGACCGGGTCGCTGGGGCAGTAGCCTGAGCAGAGCCTCCCAGACTTCCCTCTCCCCACACACCACATCTAGCTCCTCAGGAGGAATCCCAAGGCGTTCCCAGGTCAGCCAGTAGACATAGTCTTGCCAACGTGTCCTGGGTGTGCCCTGAGGGCTTCTCCCGGACATGCCCGGAATACCTCTCCAGGGGGGCATCCTAAACAGGTGTGTCTAACAAAATCTGTCAGGTCCGCTCGGCGCGACCTGCCTCTCTTCCCCTTTTTTTCACACACAAACCTTTCACTCATGGATTTTTCTGTGTTGACAGATGTTGATGCAGTGATAGTGTTGACCCAGACGCCTGCTGTCCACACAGTCTCTGTGGGACAAGAGGTTGTTCTCAACTGTAACATTCAGCGATATGATAGGAATGGAGTCCAATGGTACAAACAGGCTTCTGGTGGGGTTCCTCAGTTTGTTCTGAGATTTTACCGTCCTTCAAGTTCACTCAGCTTTGGATCAGGATTCTCCTCAAACCGATTCAACTCTAAATCCACATCAAACATAAGATTACCAGTTCATCATTAAGCGAGCAGAGGCAGGAGACTCTGCTCAGTATTTCTGTCAAACATGGGACAACTCTGCTAAGCAGGACGTATCACAGTGATATACACAGTGACAAAAACCTCAGTGAGAGACTCACTACAGTGTTTGTTAATTCTGACCAAAATGAAGCAAAGACAACCAGAAAACCTGGAACAAGACATTAAAGGAAACTGAACAAACTCCTTTAAAGAGACAAAAGTGTTGAAACCACGTGCAGCAGTGTTTTGGAGTGTAATCAGACTGATGAAGGGAATGAGATGCTGACAGTGAAAGTTGGTCTCAACAGCAGGTTTCAGTTCCACTCCCCTCATTAGTGAGAGCCAGGAGGTTTTTGTACAGCCATGTGTACAGACTGAATCACTGTGGTATTCGGACAAGGCACCAAGCTGATTGTGACAAGTAAGTACTTTTGAACTGTTCAGAAAACGAGACAGATTTTCTGTTTCTGATTCACATTAAGAGAAATTATCAACTTTTATGTTTCTTCTAGTTTGTAATATTTAACATTTTGTTGACTGAATAATACAGTAGATGTTTTTGTAAATCAGCTTTGCTTTGACACCAGACTGTGTCTTTGACAGAAACATCTGCAAATGATCAGAATATATGAAATGTTTTCTACAAAATCTCCACAGTTTGTTGATAGTGAAGGCTTTTTATTAGATGGACGTCATTTACGATGTTGATTCTACCTTGATATTTTTCTGAATTTACTTTCAAATGTCATCTTTAAACAGAAAAGTACATTATTGCATTGTTGTTATTTATTTTAGGAATGATTTAGTTAAATTTAATAAAAATGTCTACTGTGATATTGTTTTAACATGCCAGCTATATAGACATCGTAAAATAATTTTTTGTGTTTGCATGAACTCAAATCATTATTTTAACATTTAAATGCCATTTT
>NW_018129265.1:2958-3738 GCF_001952655.1 Monopterus albus
GTCTGGAGGGAGAGAGGAAGAGAGAGAGAGAGACAGGGAGAGAGACAGGGAGCGAAGGGCAACCCTGACATTTTGCCTAAACGACCCATGTTGTTATCACATTTTTTTTTGTTTTTTTTTTTGATCATTAATTTAAAAAAAAAATACAACTTTGCAGAAAAACTGTTTTTGGGGAATCGAAGTGAATATATAATGTTGTTAGCAAACTTCCCAAAACAAAAGGACCAAGGCCAAGCTTGGAACAGTGATGTTTATTTAAATGAATCAAGTTTTTGATGTGAAAACACAGACTGTACATGACAGTTGATTGAATGAGAACTGAGTTGGGTGTTGAAACTCCTCCTCCTCCACTTCTCCTCTCCTCAGTGTCTTTATAAGCTTCAGTCTGTCTTCTCCTCACACTCCAACCCTGCTCACCTCTCAGCTGGACAGTGAGGGACATTTACACCACACACTGACAACATGCTGGGGACCCTCTGCGCTCTCATCGCTGCTCTAACATGTAAGATATTCTTCTCATTCCTTTCAGACCACATGTTTTCACACACAAACCTTTCACTCATGGATTTTTCTGTGTTGACAGATGTTGATGCAGTGATAGTGTTGACCCAGACGCCTGCTGTCCACACAGTCTCTGTGGGACAAGAGGTTGTTCTCAACTGCAACATTCAGCGATATGATAGGAATAGAGTTAATTGGTACAAACAGGCTCCTGGTGCGGTTCCTCAGTTTGTTCTGAGATTTTACCGTCCTTCAAGTTCACTCAGCTTTGGATCAGGA
>NW_018129266.1:0-3702 GCF_001952655.1 Monopterus albus
GCAGGACTGGTTTAGTCCAACACTACATCATCTAAGCAGTGTGTTAAATTTCATAGGTCTTTAGTTGAGGTTGTAGTGCATTTTAAACTGAAGTTCTAAATTTACACACACTGTTGCTGGATGTTCCACCTAATGTCAAGTGGTTTAACATGATTGACCTATGTTCTACATCTTTCAGAGTTCCGCTGTTCTCGTGTTTAATAAAATTCTGCAGGATTACATGAGGAAATCGGCAGGTAAAATCTCATTTACTGTCCTCCAGTACATTGAGGAAATGATGTGTACTGGACTATGAAAAGCGTCATTGGGACTTCATGACTCTTGAGTGTTTGCTTAAAGACTTTTTTTTTTAAACAATGTTAGCTGAATAGGGACAAAGTTTCACTGCATAAATTACTGTACTGTAAGGAACAGGTGCTCTTACACTTTAAAATAGTAGCTGCGGCTCCTGGAAAGACCATGGTAAGAAAATATATATTGTAGAGTTGTGAATTGTTGAATTAATCATTGTTACAGTGTATGCTGCCCTTCACTCTCCCAGACTATGTGCAATTATCTTTAAAAGACAATTTACCTGAAATAATTGAAATGTGGCTTCTCGCTAGCTCAGTTAGCATTTATGTTTATTGTGTTCATTCATGCTTTTGTGTGCTGATCATTTGAGGATCATGGTTATATGATGTTTTAATTATATTTTAATTGATTTAGTTTTTGTCTTCTGTCTTTATGTGTAGTTCAGCTTAACACCACAGATTTCAGATCTTTTTTACAGAGTTGTAAAGGTCACGTCATTTTTACTGGGCTCTTAAAGTCCTGTTATCAAACTCTTTATCTCAGTAACAATAAACTCAATGTTCTTCAAGAAATTCTGGTGGAGGTAAACTGGATATAAGGTAAACTTTACTGTCGTTTGCATTTTTGGTCAGTTGTCAGAATTAATTAAATTAGATATTTTATTCAGATCTAGTAATATCGAGGTAGATGCTAGTACATTCTTCTGCTTATAACACTTCTTACTGAAAATGGATGAATGGTAGTTCTTTTAGTTTTTGTGTTTTTCTGCTCAGTGTGTGTTGACTCTCCCTGGGCTGGATGTATGGATGTTAAAATCTCCTCTGACAGTAGTCACCGATTTGCCTGCATAATGACAATGAATAGTACACTTCCTGGTAGAGTAAATTCATTTGATTCAACTGCTTGATGCTGCTGCTGCTATTTTTGGTGTATGTGTGTCTTGACAGGACTATGCCTGTGGCTAAAGAGACAGGTGTGGGTTTAAGGGTAGTCTATAGAGTGCTATTTTGTAATTTTAATACCAGTTTTGACATCCTGATTAAGGAAATGAGATTTTATGTTAGTCTAGTGACTATTATGTGCAGAGGTATTTGCGCCTGTGTGGCCTGTGTTTGTGTTTTCTCTTTACAGGACAAAGAGGCCCAGAAGGATGGAGAGTCCAAAGTGAGAGCAGGATATGTCGTGTGTGTGACGGTGCCCAGGAGGAGGCGTATACATGGTGTGAAAGATACTGAGGACAGAGACAGCTTGGAGCTGATCTGGGTTTAATAAGGAGAAGATATGTTCCAAGGGAATCCTTGGATGAGGAGGGAGTTCAAGTGAAGCTGATGCTCCCCCTGATGACTATACTGGTTATGACCCAGTTGTGTTCTCATCTATTTGACCCTCATGAGGAGGGGAGTGCAAGTCAGAGGTACTGAGGACAGTCATGCTTAGAGCAATCGAGAGAGAGACATTGTAGCCGGTGAGGATAGAAGAAAGCAGACGCTGTCGAGGAGTTGACAGAGTGAAACTGCAAGGAACGGAACTGATCAAAGGACAATGGACTCTGACATTATATTTTTATACTTATAGAAATATATTTCATACTAAACACCATTTATGCATAGCAGTTATTTAATATCTTGTCATTCATATATTCACTACTTAATTGTCACTGAGTATTTTCATCTCATATGAGCAGAAGATTTTTGGTCTGAGTTTATATTCTCATAAATAGGGGAGCTGGATTACAGCATTTGTAATAGGCAATACTTAACATGTATACAAGTAGTTTAGTTAAATTACAAATGTTTGTGTTAGTTATGTTATATTTTGAGTTCAGTTTCAAGATTTTCACTATGTCTGGTTTCTACAATCAGGTTCACTGCAGGCCTTATTGGTGATTGCCCAAAAAGCCTGGAGACGGTTTTCCCCAGCATTCGTCACCTTTGGGGTTTTTTACGTCTCTGGGGACCCAAAAAGAAAAAAGAATGGGGATCGTTCAGGAATTTTGCCCTTTGGGTTTTTGCCTGAACATGCAGTGAAGGAAGAATTGTAATGATGTGCACTGAAACTGTTTGTTTTAAAGTACGGACTGTAAGATTTGATTCTTATAGACTCTAGTTACTTTATAAGCTTTAGTTACCTCTCATATCTTTAGTTCCCTTTAGTTCCCTCTCATAACTTTAGTTACCTTTCATAATTTTATCTTACTTGTTTATACATATTACAGCTGTATTGATTATTGTGCAGAACTACTGAGCTTTGGTTACTTTCTAATATATTTATTCTCCTTGCTTATATGTCTTACAATTGTAATGAGGTAGAATCTGCTTACTTTCTGCAACTTCTGAATGTCTGCATTCCCCAGGCAACCAGATGGCCTATTTACATTTTAACAAAGCCCGGCCAGCTCACACCTGGACCCACATAGCACATCCCAAGTTCTGCCCCACCAGGGAGTGTCTTTCACACACAGGGGGTCTCATCACCTGAGATGACCACTTGGCCAGTTTAGCATATTTATTGTCTCACACACCCATAGGGGGCCTGCAACCAAGTTAACCCATTTTTCTGTGTGCTTGATCAAGACCTAGTTACCACATGAGAGACACACACACAGACACACACACATATACCTAGACTTTAACACATTGAAACAAGGGGGAACTCCGGTTCATACCAAATGGACAATAGGATCAAAAGCTGTTGAATGTTGTACCTCTGTCCAGGGCGGAGCAGCCCAAGAAGATAAAATGCATTGTAAAACATGATTCGACATTTAGAAGTTGGTTTTCCTGCAGGAGCTCTATCTCTCTGAATCCAGCGCTGTAAGACTTGCCTGTAATCAGACTTTCAGTAAACTTTCTGTTGATTTTAAACAGTCCTCTCCTGTCTTCGCTTCTCGTGCTTCCAACAAAAGAATTGGGTTAATTTCTAACAAATGGTGCCGTGGACCCCGATGGAACGACTTCGAGCTAGTGTCTGACAGGGGACCGCGAAGCGAGATCGGTGGAGCCCTCTTCAGACAATCTGCCGGCATTCATAAAAACAGCTAAGCAGAATACCTTTTCTATAATATAGAGAAATTCTGAACATTGGGCACTCTAAAACGCTGAATTGTCTGATTGAGGATCTTCCCCAATCCGTAAATTGTTTTAAAAGAAAAGTAAAGCATTTTATCTTTGTTTGAAGTCTGATTACATGTAAAGTCTTAACCACAGGGCCTCACGTGAGGGAAAGTGCATGAGTGTCCTAGCTATTAGATCATTCGGCCTCATAAAGCCATCACATAAATGGATAACCACTGGAGGGTTGTCTTCTAAATTTAATAGGACATTTGATACCACTTAATTCCAGGTTTCATAAAATAAAGCCTGAAGCCGGGAATGCGCCCCATTGCCGATTTGAGCATTCAGTGGAAAC
>NW_018129267.1:0-778 GCF_001952655.1 Monopterus albus
TCACAGACACACAGAACTGCTCAGGGGAAGGGTTAGAGGCAGAGCACACAGCTCTGAACCACACTCACTTCCAGTTCATATCTAACCAGCGAAAGTTAAACCTCTCACTTCCCCCCTTTAAAAAAATACAGGCAGCAGATACAGCACTACGCACATTAAAGCAACAAGCCACTATTCTCTCATGAAACGACCACAGCAACCAAAAACCCTACCATATTAATAGTAAGATGTAACTACAAGTGCACTAGCCCATGTTCAACAGTCATGTACTACTAATTATTAAGAATTAGTTATTCACATAAACAAGTCAATACCCCCATGACCCTTCACTTACCAGACCTTGACAGCTTGAAAAAACAAAAAACACAAGACCATAAACTACTAAACACTACACTGACTTCAAAGACTTAGAGACTTCATAAACATCAGGCTTTGATCCCTGTAGTAACTATAAAACAGCACATTAATTATTATTAATAATATTATCCTTTATTTATTATTTATTGTTACATCTGCGGATCAGGCCGTCCCCGGCACCTTGGCAGCTGTTACCGGGGCTATCAGTGACTCACCCCTGCTCACGTAGGAACACACTCCCAGCGACGAGGCACACCTGTGCTTAATTAGCTGAATTATACTTAAAACACAGTGCTGGTGTGTCCTCGTCGCCAGATGATCGCTCAGTCTTCTGCCGGCGACTTTGCGTGTTTCGCATCCTGGATCCTGATGTCTACTAAGATCATCCTACCCTGGTATATTGGTGTTATTCAACTGTGTC
>NW_018129267.1:1219-3689 GCF_001952655.1 Monopterus albus
TGCGCAATATTGCAAAAGTCAGGAGCATCCTGTCTCAAAGTGATGCTGAAAAACTGGTCCATGCATTTGTTACTTCCAGGCTGGACTATTGTTACTATTTACTATCAGGATGTCCCAGTAATTCCCTAAAAAGCCTCCAGTTAATCCAAAATGCTGCAGCCAGAGTACTGACAGGAACTAGCAAGAGAGATCATATTTCTCCCATATTAGCTTCTCTCCACTGGCTCCCTGTAAAATTCAGAATAGAATTTAAAATCCTTCTCCTAACATACAAAGCCCTTATTGACAAGGCTCCATCGTATCTTAAAGACCTCGTAGGGCCTTATCATCCTAACAGAGCACTTTGCTCTCAGAGTGCAGGTTTACTTGTGGTTCCTAGAATTCACAGAAGTAGAATGGGAGGCAGAGCCTTTAGCTATCAAGCTCCTCTCCTATGGAACCAACTCCCAGTCTCAGTTCGGGAGGCGGACACCCTCTCTACCTTTAAGATTAGACTTAAGACGTTCCTTTTTGATAAAGCTTATAGTTAGGGCTGGATCAGGTGACCCTGAGCCTTCCCTTAGTTATGCTGCTATAGGCCTAGGCTGCTGGGGGGCCCCATGATGCTCTGAGTTTCTTTCTCCTCCCCTCCTGCTCTGCTCTGCTCTCCTCTCCTCTCCTCTGTCTCCCTATGCTTCTATATGCCACCATTACACATCACTAACTGTGTGTCTCCTCTCTCTCCCTGTACCTTTCTGCAGGTTGCCCTGGCCCTGGAGCTCTATGTCTCTGACGAGCAGTCACCAGCCACATCGACCTGATCAGTGTTTGTTTGTTGTGTCTTGTTACTTTTCTTCTTTTGTCTCTCCTCTATCCACTCACCCCAACTGGTCGAGGCAGAAGGCCACCCACCAAGAGCTGGGGTCTGTCGAAGGTTTCTTCCGTTAAAGGGAGTTTTTCCTCCCTCCTCCTGGGGTGGTGTCGGTGCACCGGCCAACCCGCTGAGAAGCAGGAACAGGAACAGGCTCGAAGGCGGCATCAGCGCACCAGCCGACCCGCTCAGGAGCAGGAACTACAGCAAAGGCCATGACTGGCGGCTTACCATCGGCATACTGATCGCTCCAGGCCCTGGCAGGGACACTGTTGTCAGCACACCCGGGCCCCTTGGCATCAGAGGGGACGTCACTGTTCTCCAGCCAGGGAACTGGCAGAGGCTGCTGCTGGTGGTGGTCAGGCACAGATGCTGGCACCGGAACCAAGGCGGCATCGGCGCACCGGCGGAACCGCTTCGAAACAGGACCTAGAACAGACACAGAGACAGACAGAGACAGGCACCAAGGTGGTGTCGGCACACCGACTGGCTCGGGTCCTGGTGGGGACATCTTGGTCGGCGCACCAGGGGTTCAGGGTGTTGGCGGGAACACCACAGTGCCCAGGCCAGAGGGCCTGTGGAGACTGCATCTCCGGGACTGCCTGAGGAGACTGCATCTCCGGGACTGCCTGAGGTGACCACTGACAGGGTGCTGGCTGAGGTGGCTTGGACTGCTGGGGCTCTGGAGGCTGCAGCTGCCGGGCCTTGGTCTGCTGAGACTGGAGACTGGGTACAGGAACAGCGGCCCCAGTTGACGGTCTCCTCCTGGCCCGCCGTTTCCCTGGACCCCCAGGGCATATAGCCCACCAGGTTCCCTCAAAGGGAGAGGGGCTCTGTGTGGGGCGGGAGAGCGGAGAAACAACTCCATCACCTCGTCTCTCTCGCTGGCTGAGTTCATTTTGGCCAGATTGTACCGTCAGGAATCGGCGCGGATGCCGCCGAAAATGTGGGTGAACTCATTAAAAGGCCAGACGAGGAAATGCAACACAAAACCGTCTCTTTAATAAGAGACATAATGCTAAACAAAAACCCATACAAGACACAGTGAAACACAAAACTCACAGTCGGTATAACAGTCCAGGATCAGAGCCAGCAAACACATATATCAAAGGGAATCCAAAGTTCATTGTCCAAAGGGAAGTCCGATAATCATACACAGTGGCAGTCCGTAACAAAAGGGCAAAGCAGAACAGAATAGTCAGAGCACACGATCCAGGTCAAAACACGAGAAATACACAAACCGAATATAATGCTGGAAAGTCAGAACTGGCGTCTACAACAATCTGGTCGGGGACTGGTGGGTGAAGGCTGCTTATAATGCGATGCAAACAGGTGCAAACTATCGGGAGCAGGTGACTCTAATGTGAGTGATTAATGAAAGTAAAAAGACCGAAACACAGGTGAAACAAAAACAGGAAGTAAGGTCAAAATAAAAGCTGGACAGGAAGCAGCGGAACTGAATCATGACAGAGAACAGACTCGATGATTCCTCTGTAGAACTGTATCAGCAGCTCCTGGGGCAGGACGAACTTCCTCTGCTGTGCCTTCTTGGTGATGGTCCTGAATCACCAATGCAGTAATGAGTGGCATAATTGCATACCTATGACCTGTTGAGATTTA
>NW_018129268.1:0-3689 GCF_001952655.1 Monopterus albus
CAAGAGCAATGAACACAAGGAGTTCTGTTGTTCATGTCACTCTTAATGCTCTATACCCACTAGTAATTCAGGAAATTACTTGCACTATGGTGTATGGTGTTACTTGCACTGGCTGCATACCCCATACTGGCAGGGCTTGCAGTCCACATAGTCCAACCGGGCTGACAGCTCCCTGTGGCTGGTGGGACGGTTGGCCAAGGGAGTTGTAGGTAAAAGTCTGAGGTGGCCTCCTGGTCCGTGCTGATCTCCTGAGGGACTCCTCTGGTGGGGCAGCTGGTTCCACACCGATCAGGTCACACAGTTCATGTTCTTGTCTGGTATCTTGTGTGTTTTGTTCCAGTGTTCCTTCATATTCAGGCTGTTGTGGTTGGTCACTTTCTGGTTCATATTGATGTTCACTTGGCTGTTCCTCATTCGCTGGAGTTTCTCTGTCTGTAGCGAATGAAGGTCCATAGGCATTTCAGAAGATGCTGGGTGTTTCTGAGTTGCAGGACTGGGTCTCACCGCTGGTCTTTGTGGTCTGGTATACACTGGGACTCTAAGCCAGTACTGCGTCCCGGATGAATCATCATCATCAGAGCCAGACACATCACTACTCTGAAACTGCTCTTTGTCACATTGACTGTTTTCTTGACCTCTGACCTTCTTGACCTCTGACCTTTCTCTTTGCTGACATTTTGTTCTTTGGATTTTGGGCAATATCCACAGGTAAGTCATTGACAAGGTGAAGAAGGTTTCTGTGTAGCATTCTGATTTTCTTGTCGTTGTTCTCTGGATAGACTTTATATATGAGACTGTCATGTACTTGTTCTTTTACAATATAGACAGTCTGCTCCCAGTACGACCTGAGCTTTCCTGGTCCTCCTCTCTCGTTCACGTTACGTACTAGGACTCTGTCGCCAGGCTGCAAAACTACACCTTTAACATGCTGGTCATAGTGCCTTTTTCCATCGGGCACTGGACTGCTGGCTGTTCTCAGCTGCGATGCGGTAAGCCTCTTTCATTCTCATAGCCCATTTTTGCACGTAACACCATACATGCGGTAAGCCTCCTTCATTCTCACAGCCCATTTTTGCACATAACCTTGCGGTGTCTCACTTTCTTTTCCAGTAGGCAGGCCAAAGAGCATGTCGACTGGAAGGCGAGGGTGTCACCCAAACATGAGGAAGTGGGGCGAGAAACCTGTCGCTTCATGTTTTGTGCAATTATAAGCATGAACTACCTGTGGCAAGAACTCCTTCCAGTTTCCTTTCTCCTTCTCCTCCAGTGTTCGCAGCATTTGCAGCAGAGTCTGATTAAATTGCTCAGCTGGGTTTCCTTGCGGGTGATACGGTGTTGTTCAGGAGTGGCTGACACCTGCAAGCTGTTGTAGACCTCTGAAGAGTGCATTCTCAAATTCACGGCCTTGGTCATGGTAGCCTTGATGGATAACCGAAGCGAGGGATGAAATCGTTAAATATTTTCTCTGCTGCAGTTCTTCCAGACTTGTTTCGTGTTGGGTAAATTTGGGCAAAGCGTGTGAAGTGGTCTATGACTACAAGAATATATTCATAGCCGCCTCGGCTCTTTTCCAGATGCATGTAGTCTATATAAACTAGTTTCATGGGTGCACTTGTGCTGATGTTTCCCATTGGTGCTCTCACATGGGTGGCTGGTTTCTTTTGCTTTAAACAGGGACATTTCCTGGTCACATAGGCTTCAATGTCCTTTTTCATAAAGGGCCAATAAAAGTGGTCTCGGGCGAGGTTGATGACCCGTTCGGCCCCAAGGTGACCCATGTCATTATGAAGGTGTTTCAATACAAGTGGCCTGTATTCTGCTGGCAGGACAAGCTGTTGTCTTCCACCTGCCTTCCTGTACAGCAGGTCACATTCCATGAACAGTTTTCCCCACTCACGCATGAGCCTTTTTACAGGGCCACTTGCTCTCCTTCTGTCATCATCTGTTAGTGTTGTCTTTGTCTCTTTTAGCATTATGAGCTGATTGATCTTTTTGTCTTCTCTTTGAGCTCTTATTAGTTGTTGGTGACTAATACTAGGTAAAACTGGTGTGTGTGGCTGAGAGTTTTGTGCCAAGTTGGGTAAATGCAGTAAATAAAAACAATGTGGTAACACATTTCAGGTGTACCACACTTACAGGAAAAAACGTTATTGTGCAAAAGCTGAATAATAAAATTTTAATAACTCTAAAAATAATAAAACATTTCTGTAAAATGTCAATATCAGCATCTAAACCAGTCAGTAGTTAGATCAGGGGAGAGCCTGGCATTTCCCATCATGCTCTGGAGCTTTCTTGATAGCATACTATCAATAACCAGTTTAACTTTGATGAGTTGCTCACCAATGGTCTTTATAGGTTCAGTTGGTATTGTTGACCAACCAATATAATAATGTTGTTGTTTATTTGTTCACAAAGCTCTTGGGAGACAACCTGGTGTTTTCTGATTTGGAACTGGTCTTTAGACTAAATCACCTAAGTGACAGCTTTAAAGCAATACACCAGAACCTAAGAAGAAACTGAATTTAATGTTGAATTATATTATCAGCCACTACTCTGACTTCCAAAAAATCTATCTCCCCAACAAAACTATGTATGGGTGTATGTTGAATTGACATTTTGTTATGAAAATAAGTTTTAAAAGTGTTATTTGACTTGAAACCATTGTTTGTCCTACAGTGATACACTTCCTGGTGTATTTCATCACTACATCCTCTGGACTTCGTACCTTGCCAGAGTATGTGACTGCCGCACAGACTCATGGAGTTGTGGTGTTCTACTGTGACAGTAATGTAACACTCTTTGCTAGTGTTACAAATTGTCTAATACTTTTCTGTGACCAGTGACTATGGTACAGGGGATTTTCTTTCACACTACAAAGACCAGTACAACTCAGCTTGAGTGTTTAAATCTGTACTTTAATAAAACTGGAGCTATATTTATTTTTGATTACCTTAATGGTTATACCTTAATGGTTATCACTATGTTTACATCTATTTATTTATTTATTTAGTTTCTTGCACGAATACTGAGAAACTGTATACATTGTATTGTAAATCCAAGTCATGTGTCTTACCCCACCCCCACATCACTCCTGTCAACCCCCCATCGACCCACTCCTATGTCTAGAACCCTCTCACATACCCACGCCATCCCACTCCAGGACAAGAAAGAACAGCATACCATGATAAATATACACACAGTCCTAGCTAAAAACATGCAGTAACATTTTAAGTAACCGCTGTGGATATGTTCATGCACACTAGAAAACCTAAATACTCGATCAAATCCATAACATCTGCTGACATTTATTTTTCCTATAGTTTCCAGCACATCATGTCTGATGATTTGCTGTTTGACTTTATTGTGTTTCATAGCAAATTAAATAGGTTTACACTTTGTTGTTTGCTGTGTTGCTTTTTTTTTTACTTTGGCCACTTACTTAAAGTTAGAGTCTGTAAGTTTTTTCAGATATTTTTGTTGTCCAAAACAGGTCTTTTGTGGAGATGAGCTGTCAAAGCCTCCTGTGACCCAGACTCATTGACCAGCACTGGCAGCAGTGCAGAGATATTAGCTTCTAAAAGGGTTTAAAGGTTTTTGAGTGGGACTGATCTCTGACCACAGTTTTTCAATTATTTCTGTGAGATCACTAAGTTTTGTTGCATTCTCAGGTGTCCACGTTTTACAGAACA
>NW_018129269.1:0-3689 GCF_001952655.1 Monopterus albus
AAAAAAAAAAAAAAAAAAATCTGCATATTAGCTTTATTGCACAGAACAATTTGAATGTATTTTCCATAGATTTCTTTTTTTAGTAGCATTTGTAAAAAGTTTGCTTGGACTACATGGTCAATATAGTCCAGGGTCAAAATAAAGAAAGAAGGAAAAGAAAATTGTGGGATCACTTGGGACCAAAAAAGGCTGGGTACAGTAGCCACACTTTGAACAAAGAGAGCATTCATAATCAGCAAGAGGGAGAACCATGAGCCATATCAACTGTTTTTTTCCTTTATGCAAAATGGATTACACCAAAGCTGCTTCAGATTGCTCCATGGGTGCTCCATCTGTGTCACTCTAACCATCTGCATATTCAGTCCATACTTCCAGGCCATTACTGTGTCGTTGTCTGTAACGCCATCCATCACAAATAACTTAGCCTTTATCCTCATGCACATTTGCAAAGCCCAGCTGTCCACAGTGTGTACATGAAAAGGTAAGGCTCTGACCTCAGATTTTATATGCAGGACCAACTGGGAGCATAAAATGTGGCAGTTCTTTTTCTCCTGACAAACAATGCACATTTCTGGGGAACAGCAAACCTGTCAATGATCTGGAAGGTAATATTTCCATGGCTTCAATGGGGGGAGGGGGCATCGGCATAAGTAAATCACTGATTTCATTAAACAATCGAGAAAAAATAACAAACAGTGAGGGGCACATTGTATCCAAACATGTGAGCACCACAATTTATATTCCTTGTAGTCATGTTGAGCACAAAATAATACCATTATATAATAGTTTTTGAAATGCAGTTTAAAAGGTCAGGAATAAGCGCTTTTAGAATCAAGGTACCAACGCCAACTATTCTGTTTAATGGCAGCACTATAGGTAAGATGCTGCATCTATTGTTAGTACGGAGCATCATATCAACAACATCTCACATTTCTCTCTGTATCATGCCCCCAATCCATGTGTGTGCACGTGAAAATTAGGGATGAGTGACACTGATGATGATAGATAAGAGCATTTCCCCAATTCTAAAATCCTATAAGAGACACATTTAACAATGATTGTATGCTACTTTTCAAAACTAAATAGTTTGTTTATCTTTCTAACAGTGCAATTATTCTTACATAACGTCTTGCTGATTTTTACAATGAAGTACTGAAAATTATTAATAGTAAAGGTACTGACTCAGTGTAGTTTCACAGCACTTATTTATGTATACCATTCAGTTTTCAGGTCAGATAATGACCAGTGTAAACTGTTTTACAGTACCATTTATTGTACTTTCTTGGTCAAGAGGTTGGCTAGGAATCAGCTGTTGACATTCTGATCAAGTTTAACATATCGCTAACAGTTTTGTATTTCCCGTTGTCATCATTGTCCTATACTGTGTTGTGTATGTTTGTTAATTTCTAGGGCATACTCTTTCAACAAAGTTCGTCAGGTAATGTGACACAGATATACACTTGATGGATCACAGAACAATCATCAGTGTAGGAAAGGTAAAAGACCATATGTAGCACATTGCATTCACAAATATAACACTGATGTATTGTAATGATGATGTACTTAAAATGCATCAATGCTGTATAAATGTGCCCATCAACCGATACAAATTTCATTCATAACCTGACACTTAAACCTGGAAATTAAAACAAATACTAAATAAAAAACACAGACAATAAACAGCAATGGCCAAAATATGATCTGCCCCAAGCATTCTGGCGGTTTGAAGTGTTTTTCCTTTCTGATATATTTTTCCCAGTATAAATCCACAAGTGCTTTTGACAAATCTGACTGATCAGTTAATGCCCCCAGAAGCCTTTTACAAATCACCAGTGTCCTGTAGCACCGGGTGTGTTTTCATGCCCTCTCGCTTGTGAAAGTCAGAAACTGCCCTTCTCTCTGGTCCTTCAGTCAGGAAAAAACATATTACTCTATGTTAACAGACCAGGATCCACAGGTTTGTAAGAGAGGAAAGAAAATGTCTTCTTTTCCATTTGTCTTATTTTTAAGTTCAAAATTAATAAATCCCACAGCTCTGTTAAATCATTTTCATGTTAAACTTGCGGGGAGCGTCCACCGTGCTGCTGCTCATGCCAGCGTCTGATTTCCGTGGCACATACTCGATCTCAATGTTGTGCTTGGTGTTACCTTTACCTCTGCTCCAAAGGAAGAGCAGTACAAGACAAAACAAGACAACACCAAGAAAAGAAATGAAGCCCATTGTGGTTGCAATGATCAGTGTCTTTATATCAAACGAGAAAGGGACATTGGCTCTTGTGCCATTAGCACCAGTTTCTGTGGGCTGGTTGGAGATGAAAGCAAAAGTCTTGTTTGGCTGTTGTGGCCAGTCAGGCGAGTAGCTATGAATGTGCAGGTGAGCAAGAGAGGTGTCATTTCCACCTGCATTGCTAGCTATACACACATATGTACCATTGTCTTGAATCTGGGCATACCGTACCTCAAGGGTACCATCTGGCAACACAGAGAGCCTTCCAATCGTCTTGGTAGTGATAACCCTTTTCTGTGGGGATAGCCACATTATCACTGGAGCAGGATCTCCATCTGCCTGGCAAGCAAAATGAACAATGGCTCCCTCGTCAACAAATTTCTGCTGGGGTTTGCGATCCCTAATCCTAGACTTGCGACATGTGAAATAGTTAGGCTGCAGAACATCCGGGAAGTCTTTGAATTCTTTGCCTTGGACAAACTCAGGGGAGGCACAGGTGGGCTGCTGTCTGTTGAAGTTCAGCCTCCAGCGTCTTCGGAAAACCCATAACAGTCGGCAGTCACAGGCCAGGGGGTTATCGTACAAGGCAAGGGTCTCAAGGTTGCCAACTGAATGGAAAGCAGACTCCTCTAAAGTGCTAAGAGCATTTCCGGATACATTTAGAATCTTCAGGTAGTTAAGACCACGGAAAGAGTAGGGTTCAATCATTGCCAGTCTGCCTCCAACAAGGTGGAACTCTTGCAGACGCAGGAGATCATGGAGCTTATTCCCTTCAATGGTATGGATAGGGTTATATGAAAGATTTAGAAAGCGCAAATAAACTAAGTGCCGCAGGGCTACATAAGGAATTGTGGTTAGGTTGGCATTTGCAATGGTCAGGGAGGTGAGATTTAATCCATACAAGCAATTTGGGGTCATCGTATCCAAATACGGCCAATTGGCTATTTCCAGCACTTTCAGTCGATAGAGGCGTTTAAAGGAGTAATCCCGTATGACATTGATATTGAGCTGTCGCAGCCTAAGGGTAATCAAACTGTGGAGGTGGGTAAAAGCCTCTGTTGGCACAGAGGACAAGTTGCACTTCTCAAGACTCAGATGTTCAAGACTACTTAGGCCATGGAAAGCCCGGTGGGAAATGAAAACCAGGTCATTATCACCCACCTCTAAAGAACGGAGGTTGTACAAATCCTGGAACATGTAGTCCAACAGGATGACGATCTTGTTCTCACTTATGTCCAGCTGTGTGAGATTGCTCAGGCCCGTGAAGACACCAAGCTGGATCAGCTTAAGCTTGTTGCTACGCAGCCCCAGTGTCCGCAAACCATAAAGGTTGTTGAATGCTCCAGGTTCAATAGTGGAGATTGTGTTTTCACTGAGCTCCAGGTGTTCAAGGTTGGGAAAGCTGGCAAACTCATCTGGGTTGATGGTCCTAATGCGGTTCTTGCTGAGATCCAGCAGTCTT
>NW_018129270.1:0-3686 GCF_001952655.1 Monopterus albus
TTGACGTGCAGTCCTGCTCTCCTGCCATGTCGTCTTCACCGAGGCCTAATTCGGATGGAACGAGTGTCGCAGAAAAGGTGATACGGATGCTAACAGAAGTGGTGGGGACTTCAATTGCCGACTCCAACAGCAATTTGACCCAGTCATCATCGAGTTTCGTATTTCAAGTAGCATCAGACAATCGTACACCAGGATGATGATAAAATGATGATTTTAGACTTTGGCAATCAAAAAGAAGAAACTGGCACAGTAAGACAAGGGCAAGTTGTAATATTCTTTTACTGTTCACTAATGAGATCCCAGCGGACAGGGTAACTGGCGATGTCGACCGGTGTGGCCCAGCAAGAGTCCAGAACGGTGGAGATCTGCCGTTCATCAACTCCTTCTGTCCGCACTTCCACATACAACATCTTGTCTATTTCCATTTCTATGTTGCTGCTACTGGTCAGGAGGAAGAGGAAGCCAGAGTCCTGGTAGGGGATCATCCTCATATGATACTGTCCATGGCCAGATGGAAGCTTCTTTCTCACAATGCTATGAAGAACAACACATTTTTACACAGGGGACTTTACTTGAGAAGGAATAAATCACATTTGTGCAGTCAATACAATTCACACAGAATGTTCTGGACAAAGTCAGACATTTCTATTTTAACAGTATTTTCAACCACTACTTGAAGTAGGAAGAAAAAAGTGCCTTAATCCCCATTAATGGAATTCCCCTAATTGTCCAAATAACAAGCAGACCGCTAGGTTTAAAGAAAATGTACACAACATAAACATTTTAATAACTATCATCATAATATCCAATAGTGATTGGAAGTTCAGATCATTTTACTGATTTGGTTCTTTGAATCTCATTCAGCAAAAGGAATGAATGTTTTTTGTGTCATTTCGTTCACTTCAGCAGAATGCAATTAAAATATTACATGTTAATTCCCCATCTACCACCGCCATATTGATCACGTTTCGAATAAGAAAGGGCTGTAATGCAGCCAAGGTCATATTATAAGTAATATTGTATCTGTGTCTTGAGGCTATGCAGTCTGTTTCTTCATCACCTCAAATCCGGATATTTTGGGTCAAATTTGTCTGGTCTTTTGTCACGTAACATCCTAAAGCTAAGCTATGCTGTGCCGTGCTGTCTTCTGTATAGTATACAGAAAGATTTTCCCTGATGAAGTTTAAAGCATTAACCAACTCTTTATTAGAACATTCAGTGTTATGGAAAAGCCATATTGACAGATATTCACAAAATTATAGTCTGTAGGAAATAAAAAGCTATTTTATAATAAAAATAAATGCATCATGTAACAGTAAGAGTAAAAAAAATTGTAAGGATGGTTGAAAATTAATTAATTTCTGTATCCAACAAAGTGGTCATGTCGCGTTACAAAAATGAATGACTCGAATCCGAGGATTCGAAAGGCGTACTAATCTTTTTGTTTTGTTTTGTTTTGTTATTGCAACACAAAATAACACATTTACAGGACAAAGCACATAACATACTACATGAGACAAATGAGACAACAGACGTTAACAAAAGAGGCAAAGGGATTATTAATTGAATTAATTGAGGGTATTGAGTTGTGTGTGTGAAAGTGTGTAGTGTTTGTGTATCCAACTCTATGCAGACTGATATTCATTACTTAAGGGAAAATAGAATTAAACCAAATAAACTAGGAAAGTGGAGGGGGTATAAATGTAAAGGAATGATTGTAGTAATAAAATAACAAAGAAGAAAAGGGGAAAAAAGGTAATAAAGCAATATCAATCATATACTATATACTTTTCCATTCACATACTTATGTATACACTCAGATATATATGTAAACACATTCATAAGACAAAAATAAATGAAATTAACAGATCAATAAATGATCAGAAAGAGAGGGAAGAGGAGAAGGGGGGGTGATACTCAAAACAGAACCTGGACCATGAGGACTAGTGGCAGTAACCATAATGAAGTAGAAAGCTGCTTTTTACACCTGTGATATTTGTTGAAAATTAACTAATTTCTGTATCCAACAAAGCGGTCATGTCATGATTCAAAAACGAACAACTCGAAACCGAGGACTTGAAAGGTGTACTAATCCTATGCGATCTTGCGCATGCGCAGTCAACACAAAATGAACGAATCACTCCCGATCGGCAACCCGATGTTCTTGAGTCATGGGAAAGATTCGTTCAAAATCAACGACTTGTTCGTGAATGACACATTACTAATATCTAATTATTTATCCATTATTGACAGCAAGTAAAGCCAAAAAGCTCATGTTAGGGAGTGGAAATGGCAGGAACCACCATAGGGGTCTTAAAGTGTGTGATGCTAATGTTGTCTTCCTTGCAGTCAGTAAGCTCACAGAGGGTAAGCAAAGATGGCACAACAGACCAGAGTAGTGCAAATGTCACGTCTGTCACCACTCCTTCATTTGTCTTGTCATCTCAGACAGCGGACACATTGTTATGTCTTTATTTAACATGCAATTTAAGGATTATTCCCTTGCAGGACCTGCCTAGTAAATCAGTTTAGTTTTTCAGATATCATACTGATGCATAGCTGTTTCAAATATTTTATCCAGGGGCGCAGTTTTGCATAAGGACAGCAGGGACATGTCCCGAGCAATATTTTAAAAAAAGTTGAGGCGGTTGCAATTCAGTGCTAGTGATGCGGTAAAACAATAAAATGATTCAATTTGAAGCAGGTGATGTCAACAAGTGACTGCAATCATGATTTGTTACAAAAGTAGCATCTAGGAAAGGCCGAGCCCTTTAGGAGCAAAGATGGACCGAGGATCACCTGTTTGACAATGTATGTATGAGAGAATTATTGAAATGTTTAAAAACAATGCAGCTTAAAGATAGAAAGGAATTTGGATAAGTCACCCTCTTCAGTGCATAACATAATTAAAAGATTCAAGGAATCTTTCACATCACTTCAGACAGGTGACAAGTTATTACTTTACTTAACATGCAATTTAAGGATTATTTCTGTGCAGGACCTGCCCAATAAGCCAGTTTTGTTTGTTGAGTATGATACTGATGCATGCCTGTTTCACGTTATGCGCTGTGGAATATTAAGTTGTGTGAGCCACTATAACTGAGGCACCAACACTGTTTTCTATGAAAGTACTTATAAGGAATATAACCTTCACTTAGTTACAGTGTGTGTTCACTCAAGCATTAACAGTGTGTGTGTTTAGTTAATGACAAGATGTGCTTGGGTCTAGGGAGTTGTATTTGGTACAGCTCCGATCCAAGGGAGTTATCTTTGGGAAAGTAATGATAAATTCCAGCTGCATAATGAAGGAATGTGTAGGGGAGGGGGAAGAATAGAATATAACACACAGTTTTGGTAATTTCACTTTAGATCATCTGCCCTGCTGCTTGCTGTATGATCTCCAGATATATCTGCAATAAAGGTAATAGTGCATTTTGATATTTGGTGTGTGACTGAAATTCTTTCCACTATCTGGACTCGAGAGAAGTCTGGGACGTCACAGCGCAAATGTGATATTTACTCCCAGAGACAGAGGAGACCATAGCAGGCGGTCAATGCACTGACAACGGCATGTTATCAGGGCTGTCGGTCCATACCTCAAGCATGGCAATATTTAGTTTTTCAGATGACTTATTCCCTTTATTTTATTGGCTGCACTCCACAACACACATAACATAACTTTGTCT
>NW_018129271.1:0-3680 GCF_001952655.1 Monopterus albus
ATCATCACCTCCACCCCGACCAGCCCACGAGTGATTCCTATGTCTGCAGCGCAGCCCATCATCACCCCTCCACTCAGTGACTGTGTTTCTGCTCTCGCTGATCGACACCCGGTCATCTCCCACAATAACCTTCCTGTCCCTCTCTCTATATATATATATCACTGTACAGCACTTGGTAATAAACCTCACTGTTTGCACCGAAGCCAGCTACCAGGGTCCGTTCTTTTCTCGCTCGCTCATTTTGTGTGCCAGCAACCCTAACAAGAAGTGAAGCATCATATTTAGCTGAAAGATTAAGAAGTGGCCACTGTCTTTTTTTACTGATTTGAATGTACTGTATTTCAGTGCTGGATGCCAAACATTTCAGTGGTACACGTTCCCTGAAGCAGCACTGCGGTCTCCCCGGTATACAGCGTGGGTCTGTAGCTGAATTGCGGAATCTGGGATTTTGTCAGAAAGCCAGGTTCCGGTGAGAGTTAAAGTACAGCATTCTCTTAGTTCCTGTTGTGTTGTAATCCTAGCTCTTAGCTTGTCCAATTAGTTTTCCAGAGACTGTACATTAGCTAGGAAGAGGCTGGGTCATGGCGGTCGGGTAGCACAAGCTTTTAGCCTAGCCCTCTTCTCTTGCCTCATTTGCATCTCCATCTCTGGGTCGCTCTCCTGATTTCAGCCTGCTCGCTTGTGCGTGGTGCTCTGGGGCTCCCTGAGGGTGATAGTGGTTGTCGTCATTGTTGTTGTTGTGGGAGCGGACAATGAGTTGTAGCTCCAGTGGTCTGAAACCAGTAAATTCCCAGTGGCTTTGTGAGTTGGGGATTTGCAGCAATGGCCTGTCTGTTGTATGTTAGCAATGCATCACATTTGTGCACTGCAGAAAGAGTAAAAAACACACACAAAAAACAAGAAAACAAAGAAAAAGCCGTCATTTGAGAGTGGAATGCCCAAACACGTCTGCCTCAGGGAGCGCCATCTTGGCATGATGTCACACATTTGTGTGGTGTCTTATTTTTCACCTCAACGACTTCCTTCCTTCTTCCACAACAAAAACACAGAAGGCTGACAACACCAGTGCCATTTACAACTTTGATTCAAATATATTTTCAGTTAGAAGGAGCTTTAACTTTCTGGGGCGGTCAAGAGCTACCTTCTTCAAAGTTTGCATATCCGCAGTCCAAGGTCTTCCGTTATTCCATTCAGTGATGAATACAGACTACCGCCAGCTGCTGGTATGGAGAGTTATCTCACAGGGCACAGAATGTATGTGCTAGTTGTCCACTGGCTGTACTCTGTGCAGTGTGTTCAAATGCCACTGTTTCGACCCGACAGTCAGCCGTTATCTCAGTTAGTTCAAGGATTTCCTTGAATGGTCATAATCTCAAGGCAGGTGCATGTGCATGTGAGCTTGCCTGACATCCACCAGTGCCATTGTATAAGTGGAATTTTTCAACTGCACCTGGTTTTGTGGATATATTTTTCCTCCTGCTGTTGCACTGTGACCAGAGGATGTGGAGAAAAGCATAGGGCCTGAGGTTACTGCATGTCCAGGAATGTTCCTGTACAAGGGTCTAACCTATGCTACCACGAGTTTACCCCACTCACGCATGAGTCTTCTAACTAACCCGTCTGCATTTTGTCTGTCTCTGTCGGTCAGTGTTGCCTTTGTCTCCTTCAGCTTAACAAGCTCATTTATAGTAGTGTCTTGTCTCTGTGCTCTCACTAGCTCCTCGTGGCTAAAGCTAGGAATGACTGGTTTGTCTGTTTCGGTATTTTGGACCAGATTTAGGGCAGCTACATAGGCAATGTCATTTTTCTTTGCTGCCTCACTTCCTTCCCATGTTGCACAAACAATGTCTCTGAGCTCCTCTGAACACTCCTCCACATAAGTCTCAATGTCGAAAGGAAGGCGAGACAGAGTGTCCACATCAACATTAGCTTTACCAGGTCTGTATTTAATGTCAAACCTGAAATTGGCAAGTTCGCCCACCCACCTGTGACCTGTGGTGTTTAACCTTGCAGTGCTCATTATATATGTCATGGGATTATTGTCCGTATAAACTGTGAAGTCTGGTGCATAAAACAGATAATCCCTGAACTTCTCGCATACGGCCCATTTAAGGGCCAAAAACTCCAACTTGCCAGAGTGCAGGAAATAGTTCTTTTCAGCTGGGCTCAGAGTTCGTGAGCCATATGCAACAACTTTCAGTTTTCCATTCTGCCTTTGGTACAACACTGCTCCGAGTCCCTTTTCACATGCATCAGTGTGTAAGACAAATGGCAGTTCAAAGTTGGGGTATGCAAGCACTGGTGGATTGGAAAGGATATTAATGAGCTGTTTGAGGGTGTGGTCATGCTCACCCGTCCAGTGGATGGGGGTTTTGGAAGGCAACTGGGCACCTTTGCCTTTCTTTGACTTCACCTGTGTGCTTTCGGAATGTCCTTTTACTTGCAGCAGGCCGTACAAGGGTTTTGCGATTCTGGAAAAGTCCTGGATATAGGCACGATAATAACTAAGAAATCCAAGGAGCTTCCTCAGCTCACCCACATTTGTTGGTTTCTTTTCACCGAGTGACTTTACAGCTTCTATATCCTTTGGATCAACTCTGACTCCATTTGCTGAGACCAGCCTACCCACATATCTCACCTCTGCTTTCAAGTGTTTAATCTCTAACTACTGATGGACTGTGCTCTACATTGACTCATGTCCACATGCTGAAGTGCAAAATATATTTGTTAAATTAATTGAAGGGTTACCCAGTTCTTGCTATCATGCTAACTCTGAGAGACGAGGCAGTCCAAGTAACTTCAAAACAGTGCTGATTTATTCAAAGGATCACAGGTAAAATTAACATTACACTCTCAGGTATCTTGCACCTCCAAACTGCACGCAGGCAGATGAAAGATGAAACCTGAACCAAACCAGGCATATACATTTATCACTTCGGTTGGGCTAGCCCCATACTACAGAGGCACATCAAACCGTGACGCCACCTGATATGCCAACTATGCAGCTGGCCAGAGCAGTAGTCAAAACATGAAGCAAATCAATGTGTGTGTGTCTGTTGATTAAGTGGTGTGTATCTAAAAACATTCTCACACGACCTCTAGTGACATGTCATGACATTAAACATAAGAAAATATTATGGCTAAGGCTACAGTTATACACATCATAATAATAATATTAAACATCCTGTCTGCTGACAGTCATCAACTTTTCTATCTAGTTATTCTTGACCATATGCACCCTGTAAAAACTCATGAGCATGACTAAGCATTTAACAGTCTAAGCAGGCATCCTGTCTCCGCTAAACATTTCTAATACATACAAGTACCTAACCAATATCTATCTGACTAAAAATACCTAACAATTCCCTCTTTTGACACGACCAAAATCGTGTCGACCTAAATCAATGTCCCTTTTTCCCCAGATGTAGCCATCTAGCGTTTCGAGAGGTGAGAGGCCCCCCTCTAAGCCACTCCCTCAAGGGTCAACTACAGAGCTGAGTACTTTAGGGAAAAATGAACTAAAAACACAAAAGGGGTTACAGCGTTAGCGGAGATATTTGTCCCCCTTGGTGTGGTTTCAGTCCTTTGATGGCCAACAATGTCCCTTAACGACTGAGTCATTATAGCTAAGTATCGGTGAGTGTCGTTATCTATCTTTGGATCCTCCCCTGTCGACCGAC
>NW_018129272.1:0-919 GCF_001952655.1 Monopterus albus
CCCACTGCTTCCTCTTCCTCTGCCCGCGAAGAACCCTCTCATTTGCTGGGGGTGTCCATTCCACCCCCCTGGTTGCAGATAGATTATCTGAGGGGTGGCTGGAGGTGCGGGTGCCACAGCTGGAGGTGGAGGAGGTCTTTCTGGCTCGACCGGAGCCACAACTACCTGCACCTTTTTCTTCCTTTCCGGCAGCTGCTGGTGCGTCAGTTCTCTCACTGCTTCCTCATCTGCTTGCTTTTGGCGGGACGCACTGGCACGTGCTTTTGTCACAGCATCCACCACATAGTCAGTGAACTGTTCAAATGGCATATCATACAGTCCCACAGCATCGCCCAACCTACTCTGAGCAGCCTGGGGCAATCCGCTGACAATTCTCTTTCTGAGAGCCTGTCGGTGAAAAATATCCTCCTCAGGCGTTGCACCGGTCTGTCTTATCCACTACTTTCGAGTGAGGTGCACATAAGCCTGCGGGCTTTCATCATCCTTAATCGGAGTTGCCACAATGCTGTCAGGTTGGACTCTAGTTGGAAACCACAGTCTCAACGCTGTCCACAATGTGTTGCAATGCCGGTTGAAAATGTCACCATCATGGGCTTGTGTTCCTTCAAACTCCTCCAATTGAGCTGCTCTCAGGGTCTCCTCCATTTCCTGTTTGCCCAGGATTTTTCCCAAGAGAGCCTTAATGTCTCCCATTGCCAAAATTGTGGCAATAGTTTCTTCCTCAAACGCAGCTATCCACTTTCCAGCCCCATCTTGGAGACAAGGGAGGTGCTGCACCAAGCCCTCTAAATCCATTTGTAGGCCAGAGCACATATTGTAGCTGTGCCCCTTTTGCCAAAAGTGGGTATGATGAAGCATCTGCAGCTCCTTTGGATGTCCTTGATTCTCCACTGGTGTTAAGTGTGATTACTGCATCCAC
>NW_018129272.1:1101-3678 GCF_001952655.1 Monopterus albus
TTGAGGGAGTATTCTCTTGAATCAAAGAGGTCAAAGGCCTCTTCTTCTCTGGCCTTTGCCCCGTCGCCCATCTCACCACACTGCTTGCCCTCCTCTTTTTCATCATCTGTCAATATTTTCAGAATTTGTTCACGCAAGCCACTTAAACGTTTGCGGGCCTCTCCCTGTGGGAGACTCAGCCCTCGCCAATAAGCCTCTGGCAGATCCTCTAGCTCATCCGGCAGCTCCCCCTTCTCCTGCTGTCCAAAGCTGGCCGCCTGCTTCAGATCTTCTACTGGATAAATTGACTTCTTCTCAGATTTCATCACATAGTCACCTCTGAGTCTTAGCTGTCGCACAGGTATCTGGGCAGCGTACGGTGGTGGCTGATCTGTTCTGAGCCAGCTTCTTTTTCTGTTCAAGCTGTTCTTTAACGTATTTGACCATCTTCTCTCGCAGCAGTTTTGCATGATTGATAAACAATTGGATGACAGCAAGTTCTTTTTCACGCTTACGCACACGCTTTGCAGACTTATCTTTGGCCTTATGATTCCTTATATCCACTTCCATTTCACGACATTGGCTGAGATCAAATGTTCCGGCGAGCAAAGGGTTTTGCTTACCTTAAACCACCACTGGAGACGTGCTCTTCAGTTTTTCAGACTCCATGGCCCTGCTGGGTTATGTTCTATGCCTGTAGCAAAATATCTATGTACTTATATACCACTGCAATACACTGTGGAATGAATGACACCACCCCAAAATTCAAATAATATAAAGAACTTAATGGGATATGAAACCTTAATAAATGGATAAATATGAGCGTGCAGATGTACAGCTGCAATCAAAGAACCAAATTTAATTACTCAAAGCAACTCTGCTATGTTAGAGCTGCTGTTCCAGCTTTCTCAATCCTCCTTGTAATTTAAGCCTTAATGTCCATAAATGTGCATATATTGTAAATATAAATGTGCATATAGATCTAAAGAAACGAATACGTCTCAATTAGCAAAAATAGAGAAAATAGACTTTTATTTTTACCCTCAGCTGCTTTAACTCACTTTTCCCTTTCAATTATATTTGAGCTGCTCTCCCCTGTCTGTGCTCTTCTGCACGTCACGCCTGCACCTCTCCCAAAAAAATCACCGGAGGGCGGGGGGAGGTGAAGCCACAGCCCAGAGCAGGCCACCACTTCCAGTACTCTAGAAGACAAGCTACAGAGCGGACCGCTCCGACAGATTAAACAGGCCTGTACTAACCTGCGCACCCTCCCCTCATCTAACACTAAATTATAGTGTTGAACTTGTTGAACAAATATGTAAAGAAAGCAACTACTTTTCTACACGCCAGCCACAGGGACAGAGAGGATTTTACCACTTATAAGTTTAACAACCGCAATTACCAATTCTCAATAATCAATTTTCATGCACAAACCAGCCATCACACTGCAACTTGCTCTCCCCGGACCATGACGTCACCAGCAAAAAGAACCGCAAGATTATAAACCTCTAAACACAAATCTTATAAAATATGAACTACACAAACACTGAACTTATGATAATAACAACTAAAACCTAATAAGGAAAACAACAGGAATATAATAATATACAGTTATCAATACGCTCCTTTACCACACCCAAACGCCTCTTCATACACAGTTAAAATACTCACATTCACACACACACACACACACACACAGTGAACACGCATACACACACAGTGACCACACGTACACAAAATGAGCTACATGCGCACATACACACACAGAGCAAACCACACCCAAAGCAAAACTACGCAGTAATCTATATACAGTATATTTTCAGTGTATCTTTAGCTTGTATAAACCTTCAATATAACACAATATACATTTCTTAAGCAAACATTTCATATTTGAGAAAACATAGAGCAATTTGCAACATATATACACAACCAGAGAGCACTCTCACATCTGACCCTGAATTTGTCTCAGCACACACACGCACACAGGCCTGCAATCAAACACACACACTTTAAGTCCGGACTTTTATTTAAAATTCTACAAGCGCTTGTAAGTGGGCTTTTCACTATTGTTGGCCAACAGAAACCATATGAACCCACAAGGTTAATTGTAAAAACTGATCAAGTCTTCGACTTAACCTAGCTCATATACACCCCGCAGTTAAACTAACACAATTTGTCCTCTCCTTCGGGACTGCGGGGACGCTTGTCATCTGCTTTCTACAGAAACTACTTATAATAAATTTACCAGTCAACTTAACATCTGTAATTTAACTTTCTCAATCGCGTGACTGCCATTTGAGCTTCAATCCCCTCTGTAGACCCACTAGCAGAACCACGCTTGCACAACAGCCTTATCACACAATTACTTTTTATTTAAATCCAATCCAGACACTCATATATATTCACAGGCTCATAATTTAGCTTTCTCAATCTGGTCTGACATCTCATAAATTTTCCAACCCAACCGGCTGCATTTCTCTCACTCATAAGACCACAACAGCCACACCCAACACAATCACACAGTCATGTAATTAGTAAGTGTTAAGTCATATATATGGCGTCAAAGTCAGCACTGGCGATTCTATCTCCAGCCCTCTT
>NW_018129273.1:0-3678 GCF_001952655.1 Monopterus albus
CGCCCTGTTATCTTTCCAGGAGTTTTGAACAAAGAACAAACTTGTATTTATGGATCTGAACTTTTGTTTCATCTGGTTAAGGACAGACAGACTGAAACACACAATTGTTCTTTAACAGAATGTCACAGCCACAGTGTCGGATTTTGTTGACTTGTAAGAGTCTGAAGTCAGTCTGCTAATGAGTAATTTCATTTTTATTTGAACAGCTGTTTTTTCAGTCAACAGATTTATATTTTGGAGCATTCAATGACCCAAAGTAATGAACTGTTGAAAAGGTGATTGGATTGCAAAGACACAGAGGGAAACAGCAAATCATCACTCCAACAAGCTGGAATCAGGGAATATTTATGTAGGATTTTATTCTGATATGTCCAATCTGGACAGAAAGTGAATCTGAGAGCAGGCACAACTGTATACGAAGTCAATGGAAAGAAATGCAAATTCACTTATAGGCAGTTTGACTCAGGCAAAGATGCATGGTGACGACATGTTAAAGCTTTTCCTTGAGAGATAATAAAATGCTGAGAGCCTGTGCTCAAATTATGACAACGTGATGACAAATAATCCAGTAATGCATCTGTAACATTAACTACTGACCTGATTCATGTCATTATTGCTGTGACTACTTTGTAAACAAATATTGTATCATGGTGGAACTTATCATCCAACGTGGCTGCCCACGAGTGTAGAGTGTATTCTTATTACTATTAAAAATGCTCTGAAACATTGTCAGTAACTTCATTATTTCTTACACTGGCTTCACTTCTGTCTTTTTCAGAAACAGCTCAAAACACAAAAACCTACATGTTCATCTCGTCTCAGCTAACGTGGGCTGATGCCCAGAGTTACTGCAGACAGCACTACACAGACCTGGCTACGATTGAGAGCTCTGCAGAAAACTCTGTGCTCTACAGCACAATACAAAATGGGGTAATTTCAATAAGAATTACAAACAACTGGTTTAGAGCTTTGGTAACAAAAAAACAGCCTCCCTCAAAGTTATGTAAATCAAACTTTAAAACCTACAGTACATAGTTTTTCATTTTAATTCCTGCCACATCTATGACACAGAACTTCACAGTGGAGATTCATGTTATTTTTCTCTTTGAGTGGATGTTGACACTGTGTAGTCGGATTTGAATGGATCATCTGTGGAGCTCTGAATGCAAATCATTTAAACTTTGCAACTTACCAGACTGTCTTTCAGTGACCAGGTTCAAGCAAAGTTTACCTGAAGCAGTCACACAAATCACAAACAATGAAAGACACCCTTTTGGGTTTTTGACCATACTGGGCAATATCAAAGACACCCACAATGCATTTTGGTGAGTAACACTGACTATAAACAAAACCTCTGCAAGGAAACTCCACAGAATAAACAGTGTATACAGCCTTTTCACTTTTTGCACATTATTGTGATGTAACTATAATTTTGACTAGATAGAATTGCATTTTTTGCCAACCAACCAACACTCAAAAACCCATAATGACATAATGAAAACGTGGTTTTAAAAACTTAAAAACTAAAAACTACAAATATATTAAAAATCAAAAACTGAAATCTCTCATTTAGAAAAGTATTCAGACCCTTTGCTGTGACACTGTGGTCGTGTGGATCCTGTTTTAATTATCCTTGAGATGCGTTCAGAAATGCACTGGACTTTTCTTGTGGCAAATTGATTTGATTGGACATAGATGGCACACACCTGTGTATGTAGTTTAAGGAGCAGATGGATTTATACTATTGTTTCCTATTAAAACGTGCTCACATTTGTCTTTTGTGTTTAATTCTCTCACAAGGTGAGAGCTGATTCAAGAAGCATGTAATACACAATATTTATGTTATATTCAATGGCTCTTGTGTACTTGTAATGAAAGAAATATGGCCAGATATTTGTGTACATACTTACATCATGGGGACCAAAACCTGTTAACACACTCACACTGTGGGGACTCGGCCATCCTTGTGGATACCAGAAGCTAGTTCCTACAAGGAAATCATTGAATTTTAGGGTGGCAACATGGTTTAGGGTTAGGATGAGGTTAGGGTTAGGTTAAGTATTAGGGTCAGGGTTAGGTCTTAGGCAAGTAGTGGTTATGGTTAAGGTTAGGATAAGTCTACAGGAAATGAATGTAAGTCAATGTAAAGTCCCCACAAGGAATGAAAACACAGCCTGTGTGTGTGTGTACACACGGCAGCCATTTGTTATAGTTAAATTATTTTGTACCTGCGTGTTTAATACTTGTTGAAAAAGCTCATTTTAATTATGATAGCAAACATCAGAATGGAGATTCCTACTGACTAATGTTCTTCCAGGAGTTTACATTATTTGCCGCATTTCCATCATCGCCACATCTGTGTGCATGTAGACGCTGTGTGGCAGTGACGTGCGGTGAGGTTTACAGCTGGTGAGGCACTGACTCTTTTACAGTCAGATTTACAAATACAAATGAATCGTTAACAAATTGTCTGTTAACAGACAATGTGTTATGTTTTATATCTCATATCAGCATTCTTCACACAAACGTGACCCATATTTAATTTGAGGTTAAAATTTATTCCAGTTGAGCTTATTTCTAACTAGAAATAATAAAAGTTTATGGTCTTACCTTTACTTGTACATGAACTCCATTTGTCAGCTGGTATGTAATACAAACCCTTTTACAGTTTGAATCCATTATTAAAACAAATGTTTTCAATAAAAAAGATCCTTCTGGACAAAAACGACCAGACTGTCAAAAATGTTTTGATTGAAAGTCCAGATTTGTGAATTTTCTCAGCTTGGAAATGTAATCTTCCATTTTGATAAGGCGGATTGTAAAGGAAATATAAACAAGCACGAAGAAGATTGTAGGTAGCGCAAGAATCGTGAAAACATGGTTTTAAAAACTTTTACAAATATATTAAAAATCAAAAACTTAAATCAGTTTGCCTCCCCTGACTGCACGTCCCTGCTGTGTGGTCACTTGGATTTGAATGATCTATTTGGAGAGCTTTGAATACTGAATGCTCCTAACATGTAAAAAACTATGGCCAGATGTATGTGTACATACTTTGTGTGTGCACACTGTAGCCATTTGTTATAGTGAGTTCAAAAATGTATCTGTTCTCAAATGTGTGTAATTAGCCTGTTATATATCAAAATGACTGGAGTTAACCCTGAGACATCAGACTCCACTTCAGTAAACTATTAACATGTCTCATTTGAACTGAATGAAGAAAGTTGTGGATAAAGTTTTTAAAATCATGAGCAAGCACATTCAATCCACATTAATATTTGCCTAACTATAGTTTATGAGGAATGGTTTTGAGAAATCCTCTACAAATCCATGACTAATGATTGTGTAGTTTTTTGTTTGGTGCTTTTGCCAACAAGGGTGTGTCAACTTTTGCATCTAATCTGTGTTATCCATCACTGTAGAGTTTACTGATTTGCATTATTATTCTATATAAGACCCCTGACCAAAGAAGAAGTAGTCACACAGCGAAGAGGAGAGACGGATGTTCACGTTTGTCAACCCAAGAAACGTTCAACTTGGTAAGCAGATATCTTATACAGTCACCAGCCACTTTTATAGGTACACCTGTACAATTGTCTGCACTTCAATGTAACACTTCCACCTTGACATCTGTGTTTACAAAGCTGAAAATAGCTCAGATTTTGGTGAAATTGTCAT
>NW_018129274.1:0-2077 GCF_001952655.1 Monopterus albus
TAACACTCAGTCTGTTTGGTTTAGATGATGAAATCTCCCTTCTTTTAATCTGCCCATCTCTAACCAGCTCTTCCGTTGCTGCCACTCTTGGATGATTGAAGAGCCACTCAGTTTCATCACATCCACTCTGAGCATTTCTCAGAATTTCACAAGGCAAAGTGACGTCATCTCCTTCTCTGACAATGAGGTAGGAACCTTGTCCAGCTACTGCTGCTCAGAAGATGAGACACAAATGAAAACCAATGAGAATCTGACAAGATGGTTTTAGACACAACAGTAGTTTGTACATGTGTCACAGCTTTAGTTTCCAGGAGTCCACTACACTTGGCCTGTTAAACACAGACATCAGACTTGTTTGTTTTGCTCATGTCGATCAAAGTCCCTGATAAAAATACCATTAACAGCATTAATCAAGCTGTGGTTTGTAATGTTCACACCTTATATGTGTCCTCACCTGTAAACTGAAGCTCCAGCATCAGAAACATAACCATGTTAATCCGTGTGAATCCAGCCATCGTTCTTCTCTCTCATGTGTCTCTGGTTCTCACCCTCAGCTGTCTGAACTGCTGCTTCTTAAAGATGATGCCTATGTACTTCTGTGGTCAGGGAGACGTCACTTCCACACATTAACTTCAGCATTCTGTGCTTCTTTCAGTGTTGACATTTTGCAGGTGGATCATCTCTCTGAGGTGTGAAGAACTAAACACTTAAAAGCCAACACAGTGTCGTATCACTGTCTTAGATTTAAATCAAAGTTGGGTTGTAAAGTAAAAATGAAATAATATGTAACAGTTTGATAAAGTTTTCTGTTATTTATCTACTTACGTCCTCGGCTATAAACTAAAGCTCCATGATCAAAAACAAAGACATTTAATCCATCTGAATTCAGCCATCCTGTTGTGTTAACTAGAGCTTTTTAAAGAAAAACGTTGCATCTATTTCCTGTAGTGTGGAGTCACTTCCTCAAAGTGACTGTCAGAATGGGTTTCACTCTTGTGTAAGTTGTTCCATTTATGGAAACAGATCCTCCTTCTCTGTGTCCAAACACATCTGAATTAACCCCAGTGAAAATAACATTTCTTCTTCAGGTTTCCACAGTTTCCTCTCATCCAGCTGTTTAATGTGACTCTCAGAAGTGAAATGAAGAACGACACTGATTGTCAGTTCCTTCTAAAACAGCTGCAAATTACTGCTGAAGAAAATGTATCTGTTCTATGACTGGACAACAGTTATTTTAAGGTCTGGTTACTTTAGCCACAAATGACTTAAGCTTGGCAAAGGCCATGGTTTGAGTTACAATGACCACTTAGATAAAGTCAGTGGACCTCTGTGTCAGGGTCGGGATAAAAACAACATGGACCACTGAGATCAAAATAAAACAGCACTGAATTTTGGGAAAGTGAACAAAGTGTCAAAATCCAACATCTGTTGTGGCTGTAACACTGATACCACCAGCTGACTTCCCTTTTTAACTCGTCATAATTACTATGGCTGTGACAGGGTTCTGTCACTTCAACATACACAGCAGTTGTTTTGTGGTACTTGCTGAAATGACAGAGGCTCATGTTTTTTCATGTCTTTCTTTTCAATACTCCATGTACGAGTCCTGGTGCTGAATCATCCAGACTGAGCACAACTCATTGTAACAACTTCTGACAATGTAAAAACAAGGAAATGAACAGCATCAACCGCTGAGTAGAAAAGGAAGAGGAGGAGTCGGGCTGCACGGTGGAAGAGGAGGGAGACAGAACAGAGGATTTATGTCCTCCCTATGAGAGGGTCAGAATATTAGGAACACCTCTAAATATAATGTAGTCCAGTTCAACACCACTTTCAACTATGACCTCAGCAATAAACACATAATTAAATTTATACATTTATGACAATAAATCACAATATAAATAAAATTCATTTATCTCATGGAAAAAAGACATGAGCATTGTTCAAATCAGAACAACAGAAATGGCTCTTCACAGAAATCACACACAATTCTTGCATTGATAAATAACACAAAAAGACTTTAGAACTATTTGATGTTTTTTCGTATATCTTTAGGCATCAACTCATTATGTAAACG
>NW_018129274.1:2561-3677 GCF_001952655.1 Monopterus albus
GTGATGAATACCTCTGGCAGCACAGTGCACCCTAATGCACAACATTATCTGGCAGAAACCAGGCTTGACCCATCATGCATTTAACACATGCTCTTTTTCTGAAAATGGCGACGGCAGCATCACCAGGTAGGTGTGCATTTTAGTGTCAGGGATGGAGAGACGTGAGATAAGACAAAACAACAATTTGAACCAGACACATACTGTACAGAAGCAAACCTAGTGAGAGTGCCGAAGAGCTTTGGTAGAGACAGCTGTGTCCAAACCCCAAGGGCCTCATTTATAAAACTGTGCATAGGACCCATAATAAAAGTTAACGTGCCAGGTTTATGCCAAAAAATAATGAGATTTATAAAACTCTGTGCATGCAGGGGACTAATGCCTGGTGTCTTCTTTGTCCTCCAGGTCCAAGGTGTCGTTATAGATAAAGAACTGCGGGAAGGGGGACAAGGGTGCACTCTCTGAGGCTAGCTGTGAGAGTTGATATGGAGGAGGTGTAGAATATTTTGAGTCTATGGCTCTAGCAATGCATTTGGTGCATAAATGTCTAATACAGGGGATGCAGCAACAGCCACAGAGAACTAGAATGGCTGCAAATACAGTAAAGCTACAGACACTAAGCCGGATGTGACTAAGCCACTCCATTTTCCAAACCAATGTGACCATAAGTCAGAGAAGGGATCATTAATGCCAGAATTTTCAGCCAATTCTACAGATAACCAGCCGCAGAGAACTAGGATGGCTGCAAATAAAGCTACAGACACTAAACCAGAAGTGACTAAGCCACTTCATTTTCCAAACCAATGTGACAGTAAATCAGAGAAGGGATTATTAATACCAGAATTTTCAGCCAAAGCAGAAAAAGCAGTCAGACCCTCTAAGGCTTTGGTGATGCTTCCATCTGGTGCAGTATTATTTGGGATGAAGGTACAACAATGAATGCCTATGGTCTTACACACTCCTCCTTCCTTAGCTAATAACATATCTAGCGCCATTTTGTTTTGCTATGCCATTAAAGTGTTGCCTAATATTTCTGCAATGTGTTTAAAAGCATCCCGGGTGTAATTTACAAATGTTTACTGATTATAACACATATAAGTGCTTGTTGTTCTGGTTAAG
>NW_018129275.1:0-3180 GCF_001952655.1 Monopterus albus
GCAGCTCAGGAAACTTTCAAGAAGAGCTCCTTCAGCCATTTTAATATCTAAAAGTTATTTTCCAAAAACAAGACTCACCACGTTACAGTCTTGTCGACTCCTAATGTTTTTTCCAACAGCTGTTTCACCCTGTAATGGCGTCTCAGCTCTGCTCAACAAAATCTATTTTTGCTTTCTTTGACTTCAGCCATTGGTTAAATTATTACATGTATGAAGTGGTGTCATGTTTTGTCACCAGCAGATGGGGCTGTCAGACCGATTCAGAATTGAATATTTCCCCCTTGTTTAACAACAATACAGTTTTTTGTATTGGTGTCTTCGACCCAAACTGAAACAAAATAAAAGCAACTTGTCAGATGTGACCTTTCATGTTTTGTTTCAATTGTGTAATTGATTTTTACATGTACATGTTTGTTCTGTAAAAAATAAGTAAGAGAAAAGATTTTTTTGGACAATTCATTTCACCTACTGATAAAACATTGATCTTCAACATCAAATCAAATCTACTATGACTAAACACTGATGATGTTTGAAGCCTTGCTGCGTGGAGCAGTTCAGGAAGTGGTTCAACTTTTTCCGCAATGTATTGACAGATATAAAACCCAAGGAATCTCCATGGGTAGTGTTGGAGTTGCGAGAGTTACACGTTTCTGAAAAGCGGAATCATTTAAACCCCAACACTGTTGAACAAATACCATTTTTAAATAAAAACGAATTAAGTGTCCCCCTACAACAAACACATGACTATATACAACGCACAGGAACAACACAAACAGACAGCACATGCTGAGAAAATGAACCAGCATCTGGCTGACAGCAATGAGAATACAAAGGCAAAGAACCAGGAGATAACAAGCAACAGGTGAAAGCAATGTGTGATCATCAAGAACTGGAGTCAAGCTGAGGCAGGTGAGATTGCAAAAACAGGAAACTCATTCAAAATAAAAGTACAGATCAGGAAGCAAGTCCAATGACCCTAACAAATTTACATGATTCATTTCAGACCAACAGACAGTTCAGGGAGAAACATGATCTGTGACCCTCGACCACTAATCAATTCTAGTGAAGAACAATAGAACCAATAATAATCAATCAGACCAGAATGTTTTTGATTCACTGACTGTAAACACTGAGACTGTGAGTGTGATGTGTGAACACCTGGAAACATGATCACACTGAAATCACTGAGCACATCCACAAATCTGACCAAAGAAAACAGTTGATTGTCTGACTTTCAGAGAAGCAGTCCGGGGGAAACACCTCTCTGGGGGTGCTCCCTCACAGGCGCTCAGAATGACAGGACTGAAGTGGAACGTGTCCTCCCATCTTGTCCCAGTCTGCTTGTTCTACAGGAACCACCTCGTGACAGAAGTAAATAAAACCAATTTTGTGACGACCAAGACACAGGAAGGACCCTAATATGCAGACACAAGCAAGGGATTTTTCTTATTAGAATTTTTAATATAATAAATACTGAACAGAGGCAAGGGGTATAATTCAAGGTGCTCAACCTGACAAAGCATAACAAAACATACAAGCCAACAACTAAACAGTTCAGTCAGGGAGATAGATTAAATGAACTCAAAAAGAAACACATACAAACCTGAAGAAACAAACTGAGAAGCCAAAGAGGTAGGCAAGTCCAAAATCCAAGTAGACACAACCTTGCTGCGTAGCAAACAAACAGGCGACTATATACCATAAACAAGCAACACATGCTGTGAAAATGAACCAGCATCTGGCTGACAGGAGCGAGGATAATATAAAGGCAAACAACCTGGGAGATAACAAGCAACAGGTGAAAGCAATGTGTGATCATCAAGAACTGGAGTCAAGCTGAGGCAGGTGAGATTGCAAAAACAGGAAACTCATTCAAAATAAAAGTACAGATCAGGAAGCAAGTCCAATGACCCTAACAAATTTATATGATTCATTTCAGACCAAGAGACAGTTCAGGGAGAAACATGATCTGTGACCCTCGACCACTAATCAATTCTAGTGAAGAACAATAGAACCAATAATAATCAATCAGACCAGAATGTTTTTGATTCACTGACTGTAAACACTGAGACTGTGAGTGTGATGTGTGAACACCTGGAAACATGATCACACTGAAATCACTGAGCACATCCACAAATCTGACCAAAGAAAAATAAAAGAAAATAAGTGATGCTGATAAAATGTAAAGAAAAAAGTGACAAAGCTGGAAACAAAGTGTTTGTAATAGAACATACAGGTTGTTATACTGTGGTCTGACTGAAATCAGTATGTTGACATCCTGGTGATTATTTAAAAATCAGACTTGATTTGTGACCATGGTCCAGTTTATCACTGTCAGGGACCAAACAGTAAGGCAAAGGACACAGCTTTTAAAGTTCAAATAAATTGGCTTTTTATTAAGATAAAAAATAAGAAAAAAGTACAAACAACAATAATATCAGATCAACTGGGCCCTAAAAGAGGTCAACAGAAGATAAGGAAACTCAAAATACAGCAAACTGAGCACAGTAGCTCAAACAAAACTAACTGGCCTAACAAGTGACACACACATACACACACACAGGGGAACATATATATATACTGGCTGGCTAAACCAATAGCACACACAAGGGGTCGACCAAAGACACTATCAAAATAATCAACTAATAAACACTGAACAGACAGTCTGCTGACAACTAAATATTTTCTTTAAATGTAACAAATAAACAATAAATTTCTCCCAAGCTCCCCCCTTTCTTGTATTGGGCATTTGGTGCAGTCCAGGCTTAGTGGGAGGTATTTAAACCTGCTGCTTCCTGAGCCCAATTTTTCATCTGAACCACTCCCATCCATGAACCAGGAAACATGGGAACTCAAAAGAAAGTTTACACATATTAACAATACAAAGTTAATCAAATGTGCATGCTCACTGATTAATTACATATGTCCAATGCCAAACAATACTGAACCTTTACCTACAACTTAAAACTACACACATGAACAAAGAAAACAAAAGATTACCCAACCAAGTCTACTGCTGGTGGTGGTTTAGGCCCTCACATAATGAAGGCCAGGGCCGAGGCCTTCACAGTCACCTAAAGACGTATTAGAATAGTAATTGATTTTAACATTTACATGTCTGTTCAGTGAAAATTCTGTAAGATTTTTTTTTTTTTTGGATAATTTATTTCACCTACTGTT
>NW_018129276.1:0-3413 GCF_001952655.1 Monopterus albus
TTGACTGCAGATGCAGACATGACCTGGTTTGCTCTGGAAGGAAGGCTACTGGATTGAGGCCGGATCTGCAACGCTACATGAAGACGGAACAGATAATACAAAGAATCAGCAGCTCAGTCACTGACAGTGTGTCAGATCTTAAGTCAGCTTATGTGGCAGCAAAAAGAGACTTTTATCGGGGGGTGACTCAGTCCTGGAAAGCACCTTGAACTGACTGCCTGGATCTGGCCTGTGATTCAGGAGCAGGATTGCTGCCTCTCCACTGACCACCCAGCTTCTGCTCCACAGTACTGGCTATCTCCTCCGGGTGGCGCCAGTAGTCAGGCATCCGCTTTGCAGAGCTGTCCCGCTCTGACTGCAGCTTGGCCATAAGGGAAGTGAACTCCTTGTTTGTCACGCCAGTCTGATCCTGAGAAGAGGTAGAGAGAATAAAATCACACCTTAAGATTTGCACAGCTTACGTTTCCTGAGTCCTACATATACAGTGGTGTGAAAAAGTGTTTGCCCCCTTACTGATTTCTTATCTTTTTGCATGTTTGTCACACTGTAATGTTTCAGATTGTCAAACAAATTTATATATTAGTCAAAGATAACACAAGTCAACACATCATGCAGTTTTTAAATGAAGGTTTTTATTATTAAGGGAAAACAAAATCCAAAACTATATAGCCCTGTGTGAACAAGTGTTTGCCCCCCTGTCAAAACACTGGTTTATCGCACCTGAGTTCAATTTCTCTAGCCACACCCAGGCCTGATTACTGCCACACCTGTTCGCAATCAAGAAATCACTTAAATAGGACCTGCCTGACAAAGTGAAGTAGACCAAAAGATCATCAAAAGCTAGACATCATGCCGAGATCCAAAGAAATTCAAAAACAAATGAGAAAGACAATAATGGAGCTCTATCAGTCCGGAAAAGGTTATAAAGCCATTTCTAAAGCTTGGGGACTGCAGCGAACCACAGTGAGAGCCATTATCCACAAATGGCGAAAACATGGAACAGTGGAGAACCTTCCCAGGAGTGGCCGGCCGACCAAAATTACCCCAAGAGCGCAGCGACAACTCATCCAAGAGGTCACAAAAGACCCCACAACAACATCCAAAGAACTGCAGGCCTCACTTGCCTCAGTTAAGGTGAGTGTTCATGACTCCACCATAAGAAAGAGACTGGGCAAAAATGGTTTGCATGGCAGAGTTCCAAGACGAAAACCACTGCTGAGCAAAAAGAACATAAAGGCTCGTCTCAGTTTTGCCAGAAAACATCTTGATGATCCCCAAGACTTTTGGGATAATACTCTGTGGACAGACGAGACAAAAGTTGAACTTTTTGGAAGGTGTGTGTCCCATTATGTGTGGCGTAAAAGTAACACCGCATTTCAGAAAAAGAACATCATACCAACAGTAAAATATGGTGGTGGTAGTGTGATGGTCTGGGGCTGTTTTGCTGCTTCAGGCCCTGGAAGACTTGCTGTGATAAATGGAACCATGAATTCTGCTGTGTACCAAAATATCCTGAAGGAGAATGTCCGGCCATCCGTTTGTGACCTCAAGCTGAAGCGAACTTGGGTTCTGCAGCAGGACAATGATCCAAAGCACACCAGCAAGTCCACTTCTGAATGGCTGAAGAAAAACAAAATGAAGACTTTGGAGTGGCCTAGTCAAAGTCCTGACCTGAATCCAATTGAGATGCTGTGGCATGACCTTAAAAAGGCAGTTCATGCCCGAAAACCCTCCAATGTGGCTGACTTACAACAATTCTGCAAAGATGAGTGGGCCAAAATTCCTCCACAGCGCTGTAAAAGACTCATGGCAAGTTATCGAAAACGCTTGATTGCAGTTGTTGCTGCTAAGGGTGGCCCAACCAGTTATTAGGTTTAGGGGGCAAACACTTATTCACACAGGGCTTTGTAGTTTTGGATTTTGTTTTCCCTTAATAATAAAAACCTTCATTTAAAAACTGCATGATGTGTTTACTTGTGTTATCGTTGACTAATATTTAAATTTGTTTGATGATCTGAAACATTACAGTATGACAAACATGCAAAAAGATAAGAAATCAGTAAGGGGGCAAACACGTTTTCACACCACTGTAAGTTTAAGGAAGGGTGGGAAAGTTTAACGAGAACTCTGTTGCTGGAATGTGAAAACAATGACTGCAGGTAGAAACATGATCAGGGAAACTCTACCTTTGTCATCAAAACACCTGCTATAACATGAGGTCATGTATTTTGAAGCAGTTTACTGCATGATTATCTAAAATATTTTTGGGATCAGAGATCTCAGCTTGGCTGAAAGAAACAGAGAGGGATATGGAGTTTTGTTGTCAACACTTCAAAATTCCATCAGTGTGGAAAAGACACATCTCCCACTGTACACTGGTCAGGCTGAAGTGTGTGACTGTGGTGTGGCAGCCAGAAGAGGAGAACGTCTACAAGTTTATTTGTCACAAACAGGGTAACAAGATGATGAATGGGCATAATGATGAGTGTAACTGACACAGCAGGCATCATAGAACGTCACAGACCACGAGCTGGCTTTCCTGAAAGCTTCTCTGTGCTATGTTTTTCTTAATGGCTTGAGTGAGACAATCTCAGTCCGGACACATTCAAGGAAAAGGCTGCACAAATCAGACCGATGCATCCATACAGACAGCAGTTGACTGGCTCTGCTGGGTTTAGCATCTCTTTTACCTTTCTCCTCTTCTGATAATTCCTGTATAGGATCCAGCTTTAGAGTACAGACTGGCTTCTCTAATCAGACAGCATATGAGGTCAACGGTTGTTGGAAGTTAGGGAGTCAGATAAAAGAGGCATTAAAAAGAGTTGGGGGTTGAAGAATGTGGTGACAGTACTGCTTTTTAAAGAGACAACATTATGTAAAGCCTGCTCAGCCTCTCCTGTGACAGCTGGCTTCTACTGGCTTACCAAGTCCAACTCTTTTTGGTTTAGGCTGAGGTGCTGGTGCACTGACCATCACTGTAAAACAGAGAAGATGAATGCATTAAGATCACACATGCAGTATCCTTCAATGAAAAACTAAATGAAGAATAGGGATGGGTACCAAAGCTCAGTCAGTATCTACCAGACTGAATCACAATGCATTTTTTGGTGCCACTTAAATGCCTGTTGAGTGAAATATTTGCCCTCTCCAGATCTTTACTTGGTTGTGAACGTCTCTTGGTGTTGGGCGTAGATGTCGTTGGTGGGGCTGTGGTTTTGGTCCTTGGTGCCGGCTGGGGGGGTCTTGGGTTGTTTGACTGGAGCTGGTAACGAATGGGAAGTTTTTAATGTCGTCAATTTTTGTTTTATGCAGGGTATAAATTTCACCCCTTGGCATCTGTCCGTGATGCCCTGGATATCTGTCAGCGTTATACGGCCACAGTGACCAGTGTGTCCTCATCAGATCCTTCAGAT
>NW_018129277.1:0-3664 GCF_001952655.1 Monopterus albus
TCTGTAATGCTGTGGTTTGGGTTAAACTGGAAAGTAAGATGAGACAGTTATGAACAATCTGCTAAAATCTGGTGATATATAATGCATTGTTTTGGCGCTTTGTGACAGAAGGTCCAGTTCACCAAATCTGCTTGGCAACAGGCTCTGGTCCTCACACGTGTAGAAGAAAAACAGTTTTCTGAATTCTGAAGTGACATTTTGATTCTCTATTGCTATCTCATGATAGATTTATGTTTTGCACCATTGTAGCTATAGGAGAAGTGGTGGCCCTCACAAAGAAGTCACAGAATGTGGGCCACACAAAGGCATAGAAAATTGAAATAGACATTTTACTTCTGCTATAAACACTGCTGCCAAAAAGAGCACACAAAGGACTTCTTAAATAAAAAAAGAAACTGTTTTCTGCATTTTAATTCTTGACTATTTCAGCTGCAGCTAAAATCAGTAGAGGAAGTAGTTCTTGTATAACTCTCCTATTACTCTCTCTCAGACATGTATCTGTGTGTGTGTGTACATTACAGGCATGAAAGATACACAAAAACAATTCTTTTGAGTTATGTTTATTATATAGTTTGGACTGTAAATCACAGTTTAGACAAATAAGTAAATAATCAATAATATGAGTAAAAAATGACAAAGTTTTGGTTTGTCAAATATTTATGTAAATTTAAGTGGAACAAACCTTTTCAACAATATAAAGTTGTAAAACTATATTTTTTCAGGACTGTTTTAAATTTTGTATATTAAAACTTATCTTTAATGTTGTTTGATAAATTTGTACATAGAATTTTTTTTCTATCACATTCATGAAGACAGGTACAGTTTTACTAAAAATATAGAAATATTAATCATTGGTGTTATTTCAAAATTGAAATAGACATTTTACTTCTGCTATAAACACTGCTGCCAAAAAGAGCACACAAAGGACTTCTTAAATAAAAAAAGAAACTGTTTTCTGCATTTTAATTCTTGACTATTTCAGCTGCAGCTAAAATCAGTAGAGGAAGTAGTTCTTGTATAACTCTCCTATTACTCTCTCTCACTGTGTGTATCTGACACAGTAATACACTGCTGTGTCCTCGGTCTTCAGACTGTTCATCTGTAGATAAAGTTTACTGCTGGAGTCATCTCTGGAGATGGTGAATCTACCCTGGACTGACTGGGAGTAAAAGATATGAGAATTCTGTGTGTGTATAAATGCAACCCACTCCAGTCTTTTTCCAGGAGCCTGTCTGACCCAGTTCATATGGTAACTGCTGAATGTGAATCCAGAGGCTGAACATGTCAGTCTGTGGGATTCTCCAGGTCTTTTAACCGCTGGTTCAGATTCTGTCAGAGTCTGACCATCAACACCTGTCAAGACATTTTACAAAAATGACATAAATTCAGTTGGAAGATAAATAAGAATCTCTTGACCTGCCCAGCAGATAGCTAAGAGCAGCAGTCCTTTCCTGACATCCATCATGTTAAACTGTGTGTCCACTGTTCTTTGCATCATCTCTGCAGTCAGATAAGTAGAGGTTGAACACACTGAAGGTTTTGCATTGACTCCTCCTCACAGCAGAGGAAACACCTGGACTGCAGATATTTGGTGAAACTGTGGAACTCATGTTCAATAAGTCAGTCCTCTACATCAGCTATTTCTACTTTTGTCTGACACCTTTTGATTTAATTTGGGTGAAATTTTAAAAATGTTATTCTTAGTTTATACCTCTAACAAATTAATAAACCACCTATATACAAATTATTTGGAATATAATTAACTAGATATCAAGACTGTTTCTCCCCTGTGACAGACTGGTGACCTGTCCAGGGTGGACCCCGCCTCTCGTCCAATGTCAGCTGGGATTTTTCAGTCCAGTTTCTGTACTGCAGGTGATAGTTGGTGTGACATTGATATTTCTGTTTGAAATCTTGTTTTGGGAGGTGAAGGATTTTTATTAACGGTGATACATGTAACATCATGAAGAAAATAATACTTGAGTTGAAATTAAAACATATACAGATCAATGTTATTGTACAGGTGTTGAGAAAACCCAGATGTCACTGAGATCACATTGATATCCACTCCAGAGCTCCTCCTGGCCTCTGTCTTATCCAGTGAATGTAGTTGCTTGTCATATCATAACCAGATATGACACATGACATCTTCACTGTCTCACCAGGTCTTTTCACCTCAGAAGGTGACTGGTCCAGTTTGATTTCACTCCAAACTCCTGTAAAGAAATAGTGACCATCATCCAACACACCTGTGATATTTGCACAGTCTTCAATATGTTAAGGCAGAAATGATTCTCTTACCATTAATACTAACTATAAAGAAAAAACTCCAGAAAATCATGTTTTTCATTTTGTAACAAACTCTGAGTGTTTGTAAGGTTTAGAAAACTGTACGAGCTGCTCTGTCACAAGTGACATGAGAATTTCAGATGGTGTGTTTATAAAGGAGGAAAACTTTGCATAGACCTCCCTCTACAGGTTTAAAAAGGAAACAGTTTGGTGTTCAAGGCTCTGCACTTTACTCCCTGTAAGCATAATGGGCAGCAGAGGAGTAAGTGACAATAATATAACAAATCTATTCTCATTGAGTTAAACGCAAAGAGATTTTCTACAGATAGATTGTGAAGAACTGGCATCTATTTGTTTGTGTAATAGTTACATGTTGCTGTGAAGTAAACTGTTCAGGTACAACTCCACAGAGACTTAAAAAAGGTTTTGTCCTCAGCGGAAATTCCTAAATATATAGATATGTAACGTAGATATTTTGTTGTTTTCTCATTCTATAAGATTTTTAGTGTTTGGACGTTCCGATCCAGGTTCAGGTTTACTGTCCTTTCCAAACACATGCCTGACATAGATACAGTGAGACAAATGTTCCTCGTGGACCACAGTGCAGCACAAAACAGACATTAAAAGACAAGTGCAGAACAATAAAAATAGACACTTGGATCCTAACAGTTGATCAGGAAATGAAACCTGTGTGAGCACATGCTTAGGCAACCACATCAAACTGCCTAGCACTTGTTTGTTTGTTGTGTCTTCATGCTTCTCCTTTCTCTCTCCTCTTTCTTCTGTGAAACGGTGTTCTTCCTCTGCAGTGTTGCCAAGTGTTTGCTCAAGGAGGATCTGTTGGATTTATTCAGTGTTCTTCCCCTCCAGTGATGCCAAGTGTTTGCTCAAAGAGGATCTGTTGGATTTATTTGTATAATAATGTAAGGTGTAGACCTGACTTTGTAAAGGGCCCTGAGAGGATTGTTGTTGTGATGTGGCACTAAATAAAACTGAAATGATCTTGATTCTCCTACTCCACAGCCTCTGATGTACTCAATGTGTATTATAGCTTTGGTTTCACTTTAAAACCCTGCAAACAAAGAGAACAATTAGCCAATCAGACTGTAGATAACTATTTCTTAGGTTAAACATTTAGACAACATTTAACTGCTCAATTACTGGTTATTTATCTGTCACTAATATTTTTCCTAACCATTCAGTGAAATCAATAAACATAAACATGTTTATCTGCTCAACAAGAATGACTGTCTTTATTGATGCTCACATTTGGAATGTGTGTGGTTCAGTCACGTGTTTGTGGGTATTTGTGCAGGTCTGTCAGTGGTTTGTATAACAGTGGGGTATTGTACACAGTAATACACAGCTGTGTCCT
>NW_018129278.1:0-1209 GCF_001952655.1 Monopterus albus
TTGCTTATACTTTTGTACAGTTGCATCATGGAGTCATTATGCTTGAATAAAAATGTTCTCCAGAATTATGTCATCCTTCATGAGAGGATGCAATTAAAACACATTAAGGACAACATCAGCTGTTCTCAGACCCAGAAGTCATATGAGGAATTTTTTTTCACATTTATTCCCCTGAGAGTATATACAATAAGAGCTCTGAATATCCATGCAGGCTACTGCAGAAAAGGTTATGTCTCTGGAAACATTTGCTTTGCTCTACTGATAAAACTGATCAGGTAAATATCTCCTTTAGTTATGCTCTGTATTTATAGCTTTACTTTTTCTCATTTTTATTTAATAAAAATTACATACAAAATATAGAACCAATAATGCATTCAGTAAGCTGTGTGATAGTGAAGTAAAAATCTAACATGGCCGAACTCGATACGCCAAAGACAACAAAATGCACTGCATGTGTGTACAAAGTCTCAGTGTATGATCAATATGTGGTTATTTATTTTTACATTTAATTAATTATATCAGTCTTACAGTAAGCATGCTTTTGTTGTGTTCTATGATATTCAGTGCTAAAATGTTATGTTATAACAATTGCTGTTGTCGTGGATAGAGTGTGATACCGACTAAATTAATTCAGACAAACATTACAATTTAAAGTATCATTTAATATTACAAATATTCTGAATAGAGTAGTATTTAAACACATAATCTTCTGGTTAGGGAACAGAGATCAGAGAACAGAGACTCTCCTCTTGCAATGGAATAGATAAAGCCTAAGAAGATTGTTAAAGCACCAGTCAGTCGTCGTCATTGGTTGTCAGTCCCGAGTCGGTTCCCCTGTCAGCCCCAGTCAGTTGTCGTCTCCCCCCGGCCCTCCAAGGCCGGGCTTGTGGTACACTATTCACGGTAGCATGGTCATCCTCTCTCCTCTTCTGCTGGTCTAACCCAGCCTTTATCTGCTCATACTCACACAGCTCTGCACAGCCAGAGCCATGAAGATGCGGTCCCATGCCAGCTACCCACACACCTTTTTCCGAACATTGTCTAAACTGTCCAGTACATGACCTTCTAGGTCACATAGACCTAGTGCACATTTCCCTTTTCTAAACCTGGACAGAGCACTTGAATAGTTCACATAAGCTGCAGCTGCAGTATCTGTATATCCATTCCCTATTAGGAGGAAGTCACTCAGGATGTTGACCCATAAGTTAA
>NW_018129278.1:3038-3662 GCF_001952655.1 Monopterus albus
CATATATCTGAATACATCACTTCCTAATCAAATACTAATACTTCCTAATACTAATCAATGAGCCCAAGTAACACTACAAATCACTAAAAAAAACTTTTCTTCCTACCTCATCCAAAAGGAAAATAGAGATCAACTTTTATTACAAAGACAAGCTTTTGATCTAACAGAACAATTCTACACTAAACATCTCCCTACACTCTAAAAACATGCTCGTATGCACTGTAAGTACTGTTTTAACATGCCAAAACTCTCTACTTTGTAATTTCTAAGTTCTAATTTGCTAATTTTTTAATATTTTCTAATTGAACGTATAACACACTGAAAATAAACAGTCATAGAAAAGAAAGAATAACCGACTAGGTGATCCTCTTTCCCCCACATAACACCACAGTTTCAATTACACACACGTCTGTACTGTTAAACAAACAGCTTCCATTCTGCTACAATTTTGTTCACTCCACATCTAGACAAAAACCCTGACGGGCAAAATTTCTGGACGACCCCCCATCCTTTCCTTTTGAGATGTAAAAACCCCAATGATCACAAATGCTGGGGAAAACCATCTTCTTTTTTAGGTGGTCACCAACAAAGCCTGCCGTGAACCTGATTGTAGGAACCAGACGT
>NW_018129279.1:0-3647 GCF_001952655.1 Monopterus albus
CTGGACCCAACTAAGTTCTGTTCTCTGTGAAGCTCTGGAGGAAGCTGTGTTGATTATTGTTCCTTACAGTACATTATTTTTGTTAAACTGTCACTTCTTATACGTGAAATGTGTAGTGTTGAATTTAGAGAGAGAGAGAGAGAGAGAGAGAGAGAGCGCGCGCTATATATGGATATGGATGATGCGTTTCCTTCCTCTCTGATATCTGAGAGCGGGTTTATAAGCTGTAAAACACCAGGAAGTAGAGCAGTTTAAAGTCCCCATGGCTGCTCGCTTTGCCCGTTTCCAGCCATTTAATGTTTAATCTTGGATACCTCTAGATTACTTTGGCACCCGTTATAACTCCAAATAGTCTGTAATTATTTCAGAATGATAAAACTTTACCCGAAACCGAGAGAACAGCTCGTGAACGCGCACAACTCCTGTTTATTTTATGTTTCTGATGGAATCTGTCACAACTGACCAGACTGCCTGAGTTTGTCCTTCCCTCTCTGCAGCGAGATTGATAGACTACACAGAAACGCGATTTGTTCCTGATGATCTTACATGAAAACCATTATGTCCAGTACACTCGTACACAGGATCAGGTGTTGTCATGACTGAATGAAGTCAGACTGGAGAGTTTCCTTCTTCCACCTGGAACTGTGACCTCCTGTGTTTCTGACTCTTCACCTGTGTCTCCTCTCACAGGACCAGATGATCTGCTGCATCCTGATGCTCAGCAGCCTGGTCTCCTCTGTCTGGGGTCAGTTTATTATCCACTAAGTGAGAAGAAATGATCCAGGTTGTCAGTCAGTGTGGTCCTCACTTTCCCTGTGTGTCTCCTCAACAGGAACATGTGTAGTGAATGTGACACAGAGCTCCTATCAGGCAGAGGAGAACGAAGACGTCACACTGGAGTGGACGTTCACAACCACAGCTCACAGCTCCTCTGACTCTCTCTCTTTCTATCTACTGTAGTCTGTTAACTGTTGACAAAGAGTCAGTCCTGTTCCATCTCCATGAGGGCGTCGAGGTCCCAGAGTCTCAGGATAAACAGTTTTCAGGACGAGTCCAGTGGGACACAGACGTCCTCAGAGAAGGACGACTCAGACTCCATGTGTCCAGACTCAGGACTAATGACTCAGGACTCTACCTGTGTGAAGTCACCACAGGTAACGATGGGAGCTCTGACAGCTGTGACCTCAACGTCACAGGTAAGTAAAATTTTGCTACCAGATTTATTTCAGCAGCTGTTTGATCAATAAGACTGAGAAGAGAAGAGCTGAGGACTTAAACCACAGGCCTTCCTGCTCTGACAGAACTAAACTGACTCACAGTAAATGATCACGTCTAAAGTTGGAATCAGAATATTTGTTTGTACATAAAACATGAAAATTTACTTTTCTTTCAGAACCAGATTAAAGGTTTAGTTCAGTCACTGGCTTACACAGTAAAGGCTTAAGACGACATTTGAAGTCATCACCTTCAGCTCGATGACAGTTTTTTGATGTTTCCTAAACTGAATGATTTGTAAAAATTGTATATTTTTTAAATTTGGAGGTTATTTTGTCAAACTCATGTTGCTCTTGTCCTGTTACTGTAGTTTTTTTAAATGAATGTTCTAACTCATTGGGAATCTTGTATTATTCTAGATCCAAAGTTTGTTAAAATGTCACCAAGCGAGACGCCGCTGCAGCCCAGGGATCACCAAACCCTGGGTCCAGAGGACACGACACACGTTACAGGTGAGCAAACAGTTCAGCTGTGGGTCCAACAAACCCCTGAATCATGATCATATTCATGTTTCCCTTTGTCTCCCACAGGCCTTCCTGCTCTGACAGAACTAAACTGACTCACTTCTTACAGAAATGTTTTGTCTTCACTGACACAGATTGTTTGGTCTCTTTACAGCAGGGACCGACCTGAACCCGAGAGACCAGACTCAGCAGGTCGAGGAAGGATCAGCCTCTACTGTGGAGTCGGACTGACAGCAGCAGCTCTACTGACTGTTTGTTGCTTTATATTCTTTAAGTGTTGGACTGGAAAACAAGATTTCTACCCAGAGTCCAGTGGTGGATCAGTGGGAACGGTTTGGTCAACAGTGTAAATGAGACTGAATTCACTTGTAAACCAGGGACAGAAAATATCGACTCAGTGGAGGAAGCTGTGTTGATTATTGTTCCTTACAGTACATTATTTTCGTTAAACTCTGTTACTTCTTATACGTGAAATGTGCAGTGTTCACTTTACTGAGATCAGGTGGACATATTTATAACCTGTCTAGTTTTACCTTCGTTATTTAAGCAGTATGTGATTAATTTGTCCTCATTAATTATGACACGGGGAGGTACAGTGGAACAGTGTTTAGTGCGGTCGCATTACAGCAAGAAGGTTCCAGGTTCGAGCCCCGGCCGACCCAGGGCCTTTCTGTGTGAAGTTTGCATGTTTTCTCTGTGCCCTGTAATAGACTGGTGACCTGTACAGGGTGGACCCCGCCTCTTGTCCGATCCCAACTGACCTTTGCTCCAGGAATAAGCGGTACAGATAATGGATGGATGGATAATTATGACTTTAAGTTTCATCTCCCTCACTTGACTCCTGCAGGATGTGATGAGGCGTTCATGGTCATAAATGGCTACAGATCAATCACTGGATCAACGTCCTCACACAATTCATCGCATCAGAGAAAACAGCCTCCACCCTGAAGAGCAATATGTACAGATTTGTTAATGTAAACTTTGTGTTTTATTATAGTGTAAAATTTGTTTGCAAATGGTCTTTAAAATGGCTTTTTTCATTTCCAAAAAGCAGAAAACTCAAACACTTTCAACTTAGTTTAAAAACTTAATACACTGTACAAACCGAGGTATTTATTTACTGAGTGACTGTAGGAGGATGGAGGGGATTTGTTTTCCAGCAGCTCTAAAGGATTTATTCTCATACACACGACCTCTGATGTAACAGAGTCAGTGGATGTGATGAGTCTGTGTGTTGTGTCGACACGAGGAGAAGCCCAGTTTCTCATTGTTGGGCAATTTCTTAGTTAGATATTTAGAGATTTGTTGTCTAGAAATGTTTAGTTATTCTGATGTGCTTGCAGACTGCATCTAGGCCAAGGCTAATTAAATCAGACAAAGGCTGCAGGCAGGGATGATTATTATTAACTGCAATGCTAATCTTAATATTTGTCTTAATGTGAAATGTCATGTCAAATCGTTCTTAGATACACACCACTAATCAACAGCCACACACCTTGACTTTTCCTCATGTTTTGACTATTGTTATGGTCAGCTGCAAGCTGGCATATCAGGTGACGTCACGGTTTGACGTGCCTGGGTATTGGCGTCCCTGCGTAGTATGGGGCTAGCCCAAAGTGATTATATTGTATAGGTTTTGTTGGTTCAGGGTCTTTCATCTTCCAAGCTGCCTGCGCGCAGGTTGGTGGTGGGAGAGATCTGGACGTGTAATGTTAATTTTACCTGTGATCCTCTGAATAAACCAGTACGGTTATTTTTTTATAAAATTTAAGTGGTCTGCTTTGTCTTTGTGAGTTCCTGGTTTGAAAGAACCGGAAGGGCTTTGCAATAAAATAGAGCCTATATCATGAAGTTCTTTAACGTGGAGCAGGAAACAGGAAGCAGCTGGTCTCTGTGTCCTTCAGACCT
>NW_018129280.1:0-3646 GCF_001952655.1 Monopterus albus
CGATAACGCTCTGTCATGCACTTGGAGTGAAGCATAAAATAGACCCATATAAACACATTCCTGGACAAATATAAACAGCATCTCTTTCCGCCTACAGCAGCAGCTGCTTCTCTCCACTACTGATGGAGCTGCTCAAGTCCTTCTCCAGCAGGGGTGTTAGTTTGGCTAACATCTTCCTGTCAGCCACCACCCGCACTGAGACAAGAGGCTTCCCAGGACAGAGCTGGCCCTCTTAATTACTATTATTATTATTGCAAAACATTTTGTTATTTATGGGTTTGTAAGTGCTATATAAATGAATTTTATTATTATTTGTAGCCGTAGTCTACTAGTAAAAGTCAATTTCAAGGTTTCAATAGACTTTTAGTTTGGAAACAGTGGCCGGAAACACTCTTTGTGTTTTGGTTCAACTTGACGTAGTAGGTGAAGACAAGTACCACGACCGCTCGGGGCTGAGCTCGACGTTTGACTCCGCCCACATTGTGCAGCCGGTGAAGAAACAAAACCCGGGTATTTTCACTGTCTGAATTTCTTGTGTGAATGCTACTTGCACATCTGTTGCAACCGACGTGGGATGAATATTATCGGTTTTAAGTCTGCGGGTCTCCATGCTTCTGATTAACGCGAACCACCGCCTGTTTGTCAGATCAACATGGACAATCGGAAACGGCCTTTGGCGGCAGTTCTGAGCCCCAGTGACGGCTTCAAAACGCTGACCGAGCCCCAGTGACGGCTTCAAAACGCTGGAGAAGCGAGTGTCAGTGGCCCGGCTGCACGAGTCCGACTACTCGCAATGGGGCGTGGAGGAAACGTGTCAGTATCTGCAAAGAGAAGGTCTCGGAGCATGGGAAGATATATTTAGAGGTTGGTTTTCTGATTTGATATCTTAAATAGACCGTTTTAGCCTGCACGTCATTGTTGGTCTAAATATAGTAAACCATCTGAGAACCGCCCAATGTCCACGCCGACCTGCTGTGTCTCCATGTGTGCGATGAAGCTGACACGAAAACTGTTTTGTTTTCTGGGTATCAGCACAAAGAATCACTGGTGTCGGGCTGCGCTATCTCGAGGATGTTGACCTGGAGAAGATTGGCATAGAGTAAGTCAGTCCTCGTTTTAAACCGAGTTATGAGACAGTTTTTAACAAATGTCCTGGACACTGAGGGTCAGGTCTGGATTATTAACAACCACCCAAGAGCCCCAGACGTCCCAGGTTTACTCCAAAGAAAACCTCAGACTAGGCAGCATCATCTGAGAACAGTCCAGCTGTGAAGTGATAATTTGTCAGTCTGTTGTTTTCTTTAATCATTTTTAATAGATCTGTGCATCAAATGTCAGAGAATAGTGGAACTTTGCCATCTTTGTTCCCTGAAGTCCATGTTGATCACTTTGCTTGGTACCAAAGACGTTTCTACCCCTTTTTAAATGGTTATAAATGATTAATCGCTTATCAGTATCGCTGCCATTTAATTTCCTGTCAATCCACTGTTTAATCTCTGGATTCCTGGTCACTTTCAAGGTGTCTGGTGAAGCAATGACAGTTGTATCCCCTAGGGTAGAGTGTTAAACTAGTCATGCTGAGGGATTGTGACCAAACCCGGTTCAACCCGAAGTAGTAACACCAATAATATTGTTAGTATAAGCCACATGACCATCTTAACTTTCTTACTCTGATTCACACCTCACTTTCCTGTTTCACTTTTCCCTCCATATTTCTGTCTTGTACTGTCTAGGTGCCTTGGTGACCGCAAGCAGATCCTGTACAGCCTCAGGAAGCTGTGGCAGATAGAAGCAGAGACAGGCAAGGTAACGACCTCATCACAACACTACACTTTCAAGGCTGCCGTGATAAGAAAGACATAACAGACTAAAGAAAAGGTTCTTGTAAGGGAGTGTGAAATGGCCAGGGTTGTAGGAGCCTTAGACAAAATACAGGCTGTATGAACTTCTGCTGCCTTTTAACTTGATCACTTTACATATGTTTATTCCTCTTTAAATTGTTTGCTTGTTTGTTGTCAAATTGATTTTTCACATTTTATGGCTGTGTGTAATGGCACTGTTTGCCTTTTCCTGGTTTTCTGCATAAATTATCATGGAGAGTAGCCACAGTACCAAATTGTCCGTTTGTCCGTACGGTTTGATGCAAGGCATCACTGTGCTAATGCAAACATGACAGGATTATTGTCACGTGAGACTGAGATCGCACAGGGATTTAAATCATGCTCACGATACGATTAATTGTGCATCCCTGAGTTATTGTACATTTATACTTTATGTTTCTATCTGGGTCTTTTGGTTGGAAAATGATTTCAGACCAACCTGAGATAAAAACAGACACTGTGCATATTGTCACTCGTCTGCTCTGGTTGTGAATGGTGAAGTAAATCTCTGTGTTTTGTGCCATTTGTTGTCTTGTCTTCTGTCAGGTGTTTAATGATCCCATCCACGGGCATGTGGAGCTACACCCGCTTCTCATCAAAATCATTGATACACCTCAGTTCCAGAGACTACGATACATCAAGCAGCTCGGCGGGACATACTTTGTGTTTCCTGGAGCATCTCACAACCGCTTTGAACACAGCATTGGGTATGTATAATAATATTAATCACCTTTGGCCAAGTATGTTACACACACAAGGAATTTGTTTCCGGTACAGAACCAAGGCAGCCATCTGCGGCGCCAACTCACACTGATGGCTCTCACCATTGGGGGCACTTGGGGATTCAGTGTCTTGCCCAAGGACACTTCAACATGTGGACTGGAGGCACTGTGATTCAAACCTCCAACCCTCGGGTTGGGAGACGACCGCTCTACCCACTGAACCACTACGCCAGTTAGATACAGTGCAAACTGACTCAAATTTATCTTAGACCAGTGGGACTGCTTTGACAGTGGATTGCACTGCAGATTAACCCTTGTGTGTGTGTGTGTGTGTGCGCGCACGTGTGCATGTATGTGTGGCGAGTGTGGGGGTTACTTTAACTTAATTTCTTTCGTTCCATTTAATCACTGCTTTGATTGGAATCCTCCCATCCTATAAGATAGAGATTTGTTCTTACTGTAAGGAGAAAATATTTGTCATGCTTTGTGGTATTTTCATTTTATGGAAAGAGCTGTTGTGTTGTGTGCTGGTTACAGGGTTGGTTACTTGGCAGGACAACTTGTACAAGCTCTGAACGCGAAGCAGCCAGAACTCCTCATCTCTCACAGAGACATCCTTTGTGTGCAGATCGCTGGGCTGTGCCATGACCTGGGTGAGTGGCACACGGATCCTAACATGTTCTAGGTTTAACCACTTAGTAGCTAGTGACTGTGTGTGGAGATGAGTAAAGGTGGATTCATTATCTGTTGTTTCTCCCACAGGAACAGAACACAAGTAGCATAGTTGGAAAATTCCCACACAACAAAATCTATAACTTCTGAATGAATTCTCTTCTACTCAGGACATGGGCCATTTTCTCATACGTTTGATGCGACTTTCCTCCCCAAAGCACGACCAGACACTAAATGGAAGGTAAGAAATGACTTGATTTAGACTTCTGTTGTCCTTTGCCACATACAGTTTCAAAACAAAACCAGCAGGTAAAAGGGAGGATGGAAAGCCACACGGTGTCTACGCCAGTTAGATACAGTGCAAACTGACTC
>NW_018129281.1:0-3645 GCF_001952655.1 Monopterus albus
TGGTGAGGGGGACTCAACCATAACATTCTTAGACCCAAGAGGGTACACTCAGCATGAGTTAAAGGTTTAATTATACCTGAAAGTTGTCCTAAATTTTTGTGTGCATGTGACAACTCTGCATTTCAGCTAAATCTACACGTGACAGTTTGGGAGCTCAGCAGTGTTTACACCGGAGCTGGATACATGTCACCTGCAAACATGGAGGTCATGACAGTCTCAGCTCTGACATATTATTGAAATGACTGGCTTGATTCACATTTTCACTGATAGGCTATGGGTTATTATTAAAGATTATTTAAAAATGAATGAAAATAAATGTCCTCAGTTGAAAACAATAAATAATAGCATTACCTTTCAATGCACAATGAGAGGTGAATATTTTTAAGTAACTTGCTGAGTCCTCCTAAGTGGTGCTTTGTTTCTAGTATTAAGAGCTACTCACTGTGATCCATTTCAGACCCAATTCTCATCGATTCTGACGTTTGGCTAAAGGTACACACACCTCTGCCAGCTGGTGCCAGTTCACTCGAACCTGGATTGACAGGAGATCATAAAATGTAAGCAGAAGCCAGCAGTATTTGTCAGTAATTCCTCCCACTAATTGCCTAAAGCTCACTAAAGAACACATTCAGCAGTTATCGCTATTCAATTATAATCAATTATGAATAAATTATAAAGCAAACAGAGCTGATGTAATTTGCAGGGAGCTTTTCTCTTTGTGTTGGATTGGCAAATTGGAAAAGCCAGAAGGAGTGTTTTGGATGGAGCTTCATGAATCAGATGGAGCACAAATATTAATATGTTTCCCTCACAGTACAAAGTGGTCAAAGTGGGTCAAAAAGGAAAAGTGTCACTTAATAATGTATTTAAATAACTACAGTATGCCATTAAGTGCAACTTGTACTTGCTTTTCTCATAAACAGGAAGTGTAACCAGGCAATAAACTGCAGTACAGAGGAACTGGCAGTGACAGCCATGACTGATGGCAGACTGTCTGTGTGTTTGTGTGCGTGAGGTATATCTTAATAATAACACTATGAGATAGCTGACACATCTCCTCTGCCTCTGAAGAGACCATTTTAGTGGGGATTTATTTTGTGAAATGAATTACCCAGTATAATTAAAAACCTTAATCTCCTTTTCCCCTCAACAAAACAATTTTGTCCAAACCCAGAGAAGCAATCCAAAATTAATTTACCGCACCAGTGAGTAGTATTAATGCTATGCCAGTCCACCCACCCCCTCCAGTCACCCATCCACATCCTCATCTCTTACATGGGTTATGTGATATTAGAGAATAGGCCGTGTATTGTAACATGGGATGTTCACCATGTAATAATCAGGAGCAGAACAAGACACAAAGGATGGCGGGTATTAGTTCTAATAGACTGTCCTATGGGGGCCTCAGCTAATGTGTGACAGCTTTCCTCTGTGTGTGTGCGCACATGGGTGTGTAGCTTCAGTTCTTCTTGTGGTTAGGTTTTCTCATATATGCCACATGATTAAGGACCATAAAATACACATGTACTGTAATACTACTACAAATGATAATACTGCAGACTGTACTGTTTTATGATTTTTCTGTCAGTGAATCAGATGATTGGTTAGTTGGTCTAAAACAAAATCCATCTCTCCAATGATTTTGAGACTTTAATTTATGCTCATCTACTCATCACATAAGATCACTCTATGGACATTAATCTGAAACCAATAATTCAAATGTGTTAGCACTTGTATCTTTGTGCTGTAAAATTATCAATTTTTCATAATGTAGTTCAACAGCAGTTACATTCTAGCAGTTTTTAACCTTTTTTTTAAGTCTCACATGTAAATGGTTGGTCATTTTTCCAGACCTATTGCTAGCTTGTCAGTATAGCATATTTGTAACCCTGGTTACAGAGCCAACATTGTTTAAGATCTAGCCGTCTACAATTATCTGTGCATAGCTACTATGCCATGGTTAAAATTAAGATGTGAAAAAAAAGACTTTATATATAGTTTATGTCACCAGGTTATTAGAAACCTACTGTAGCAAAGAGAATGTTAGCATACTATAATTAGATGGGTAACACTTTTAGCTGGAGTGGCCTGTATATTAGTGTGTTTGTCCAATGAAGCCAAACCTTCAAATTAGTTTTATAACATTTTAGGGAATAATTAAAATAAAGTTATAAGGTTAATGCCACTTTCTGCTTTTCACACCTTCAGGAGATCTCTATATACAGAAAAGACAGCTCCACCACTTAAGCTCCACAGCAGACAGAAAAAGTTGCTATAACAGCCAAACTCGTTGTCTTGGACAGTTGCATCATTGCGGGGATTGTTCAGTACAAAATGGAAGGTGATGACAAAGCGCTGTAGAAGACAATCAATGCTGCATGGTGCGGAAGACTGCGTCTCAGTGCAGTGTATGTGTTGCCATGGTGGAAAGGGAGGAATGTGGGATCAATGGGGCATTTGTTTTGTTTAGGTAAATGATTGTAGTGGAAATGAACAACAGCACTCTGTCTTGTGTCCCTAAGGGGGTGGCTTAGGGAGATTGAAAATGGCTGTCAGTGTCCCATCATCCCTTCCTGTGTGTCTCTGGGACTGACATCTATGGTGTGCTGAGCATGGCCGGGAGCCAGACAGGTTAGTATGTGAGGGTATTCACCGTGTGTGTGGACATGTGCAGGCATACAAGCCAAAACTAAGCTGACCTCTGACTAACACGGTGACAGGCTGTACTGTACATTAGCTGCACCTTTGATCTGAAAATCAAATTAAAGATAAAAAGGACAGTGAGTGAATCAATCAGCTGCCATTAAGCAGATGGGACTGAGCTCTACATACGCAGTATTTGTGGCAGCAGAGCTGCTCTGGGGGCAGAAAAATTCTTATTCATTAGTTAAACTTCAACGACCAGAGTGTAATAAAAATGGATAAAAGTAAAAGTAATACAATGCAAATGATAACAAACCATCCAGTGTGCCCTTGTGAAACAGTGCCACAAATACCAGTCCACTGCCAACCCATATTGAGCCTAACAAGATGTTTTCAGGACTTGCAGTAAATATCTAACTTTCAAGGTCCTGGGGGTCTTGGTTTAAGGCAAGGTGTAAAAAAAAACTTCTGAAACACCCACTCATGCATTTTATTGTATTGTATGTCCCTTGATGAATCAAGTCTGACTATACTGGATAGTTAAATGTTGGCTATTAAAAGGGACTTGATAGCCAATTTTTTATTTACCCACAAGGAACCCATAACATGAAAGCCACATAATGCAGCGTACCCAGGTCCCACCTGAGCACCTGGTGTAATCCTATCCCATTTCCCTGACATTTAATCCATATACACTAGCTACATGTAAAGAGCTCAACACATACAGTATTTACAGTACAAGCTTGTATTTGTGGTTACATCTTGTATGTTGAAAATAACATACAAGATCTTATTTAACCACAAATATGGCAAGGAACCCTTAACGCTAGATAGTGTAATGTGGTTTTCATTATTAAGTTGTATAATAAGGATTAGAACTGTTTTCCTTGCTGATTGTTTGCTAACTGATCATAGAAAAAAAAAATCACATTACCATGCTTACATTTTGCTTTTACTTCAGAAATTTACAGACCTTTTATATGCCTTTGGTACCCCCTGAAT
>NW_018129282.1:0-611 GCF_001952655.1 Monopterus albus
TCACTACTGTCGTACTCCTCTCATAAAGATCCTGAACTATTTTGACGTACTTTCCTGCCACTCCTGACATCCTCATACAGTACCATAGCTCCTCTCTCGGCACTCTGTCATACACTTTCTCTAAATTCACAAAGACGCAATGCAGCTCCTTCTGACCATCTCTATACTTCTCCATTAACATTCTCAGAGCAAAAATTGTATCAGTAGTGCTCTTTCTGGGAGTGCTCTTTCTGGGCATGAAGCCATACTGCTGCTCACAGATATCCACTTCCTTTCTTAGCCTGGCTTCCACTACTCTTTCCTATTGCTTCATTTTGTGGCTCATCAACTTTATACCTCTGTAGTTGCTACAACTCTGCACATCACCCTTGTTCTTAAAGATCGGCACTAGTACACTTCTCCTCCATTCCTCAGGCATCTTCTCACTCTCTAAAATCCTGTTGAACAAACTAGATAGAAACTCCACTGCTGTCTCTCCTAGACACTTCCACACCTCTACAGGTATGTCATCTGGACCAACAGCCTTTCCACTCTTCATTCTCCTCAGAGCCTTCCTCACCTCATCCTTTCTAATCTTTACTTCCTGCTCTACAATATTCACCTCTTCCCCC
>NW_018129282.1:1796-3644 GCF_001952655.1 Monopterus albus
CACACAGTATATCTACCTTCCTTCTCTCCATCATGTCCGCCAGCTCTCTACCTTTCCCTGTCATTGTGCCAACGTTAAGAGTCCCTATTCTCAGACCTATACTCCTGCCTTTCCTCTTCTCTCTCTGTCTACGAATCCTTCTACCTTCTGTCCTTCTTCGACCACCTTCTTAACCACATCTGACATCTAATTAATCCAAAAGGTCAAAAAACCAAAATGCAGTATAAAGGACAACAACACACATATTTCACAGTTTGTAACTAATACCTCACACCAGCTCTAAGGTGCTACACCCTTAGTTCATATTTTGAAATTGTGCCAGATTTTGCTGGTTTTATTTTGAGCATTGTTTATATGGCACCTGAATGATGACATTAAACTTTGGCACTGAAAACACCCCCTGGAGGATGATGTCTGCCACAAATATATTTGAAACATAAAAACTAATACATAAATAACATTTAACTTTTAGTGGTTATGTTCATATCCCAATAATATTTTGATTTTAGTAAGTGGTTAATAGTGAGTCTTGGGTTCCAAAAGTGTGTAAGGTCACATGCTTGCTGCAAACAAGCATGCAACAGGAGGTTGAGAGATTCCGTCTAGACATAGTCAGGCTCACTTCCACTCACAGCTTTGGTTCTGGAACCATTCTTCTTGACAAAGGGTGGACTCTCCTCTATTCTGGCATTGCTCAGGGGGAGAGGCAACGGGCTGGTGTGGGCTTGCTTATAGCCCTCCATCTCAGTCATCAGGTGTTGGAGTTCATCCCGGTGGATGAGAGGGTCGCTTCCCTGTGCCTTCGGGTCGGGGAACAGTCTCTCACTGTCGTTTGCGCTTACGCACCTAATGGTGACTCTGAGGCAATGTCCTCAATCTAGGGCACAAAAATGCATCACAAAATAGACCAAGAATCAGGTCTGATTAATCCACATCAAAAATTTAAATATATTTTTGAAATAAAATACCACAATCGTCCAAAGTCCAGAGGTTAGCGAAAGTAAATAATAATAAGCACAACATAGGTCCAGTAATCCAAATCCAATAAATTATTGGAAGTCAAGCCAGAGATCATTCACAGAGAGGCAGAGAACAGACTTACAGAGCCAATGAGAGTCAGAGGCAAAATGATGTCAGATATCTATAGGTTAAGTTCTGCTCAGGCTGAGAGACAATCTGGCAATGAAACACAGGTGAAAACAATAAGACTTGCACCAAAATGAGAGTGCAGCCAAAGATGAAGACAGGTCAAAAGAATAACCCTAATCAGCCAGCACAACAGGAAACCAATTGTGACAAAGAAAGAAAAATTGGGGCAAAGAGAGTAATCTGTCCAAAACATGATGTTATACATCGACCATGACAATATGAATGTTTAGAGAACTCCAACAAGCTACTTAGCTGAAGACTGCAGTGTTCTGGTACAATCAGGTTTAACTGATTTTTACTTGAATGAGAGTCCAATAAATCCTGTAAATAGCAGACTATATGGAAAAATAAGTACTCTCCTGCTCCTGCCAGTAACTCTCTGTTGGATACACAGTACACAATGTTAGAGGTGATCTCTTAAGCTGCAGCTGGAACTGTGAGCTTATTTAACTGTGAGAGACCTGGAAAAAGGTAGAAAGGCTACAATGTCTGACATTGAGGGAAGGGTCTAGTGTGGGACATTAGAAGGAGTTTATCACCCAGCCCGTGAAAGACCTCTACAAGACCATCAAGACCATGGGACCACTGTTGCTCAAGGACCAGTTGGATCTAGAGGAAGCAGACCAAAAGACTTGCTTTGAGTCTCAGTCCATTCATTAACAGTAATGTTGGCCCCACTGTTAGGGTGATTTTTATTTT
>NW_018129283.1:0-3643 GCF_001952655.1 Monopterus albus
GGGTTCGCTCACAATCTCAGTTTGAGTTGCATTTTTGCACAAACTTTCCCCAAAAAGAATTCAAACACAGCCTCTTGTCTTAAGCATATCACCCCGTAATTCTAGTTGGATAAGGTCCCCCTCATGACATTGACTTAAAGCTTGATGAACAAGGTCAGGTATAAAATAGTTTTTCAGAAAAAAGAAACGAATATACAAAGAGTAGAGTTGTAGCTGAATACTTACTGAATCGGTCTTCAAGACGCCCTCCATTAATGCTGTGATAGGCCCCCGCTGGTGTGAATGAAATGGTAGCGGTTAACACACATCGTTTTCAGTAAAACAAATATAATTGTATTTCTTTCTCTCATAGGGTTACCTGTGTTCATGCTGGTCTTGTCTGGACACCCTCAAAATGCTCTTTAACTACATTCTTTAAACCTGGGCTATTTATAACGGAATTTACATGTTTCACTTACCTGAGCCGTTGTAACTGGTGAAACAGATGCGGCTCATTGTAAGCGGCACTTTTTTGTGTTCCTGATAAGACGGGGGTTCTGCTCTCTCTTACAAAAGACGTTATGACAGAGAACTGCTGTTTATCTCCAAAAACAGGTACTGTATTGTTATCTATGATTACAGAAGGGGCTACCAACTGCTGCATAGCTATGCGAACGAGTGGGGGTTGTGGAAAACCGGTCAAAAAGAAACTGATGCGAACCGGGACAGAGGTATGATTTAAAAAGGTAATGTGTTCCCCCTAACTTTTTTTGGATATATGTTATAATATAAGAAGCGCAGTCATTTGCTGTTCATTGAGCTTTTTCCATCCCTGAGACTGGGTTGGCATTCTGTATAGAGATTACTACTACTTTTTGTACAGAAAATAAACGAACAATAATCTCCAGAGTCGCTGTGAAGTCTTTATTTCACACTCATCATTCTTAAATAGATCATTTTACAACAACAAGTAAGAAACATTCAAACTTAACTCAAGAACAAGTTGTATACTTATCTATACAACCATATGCAGGGTGGGCTATAACCGGTATCAATCAAATACAGTTATTCGTTATATACTTATCTATACAACCATATGCGGGGTGAGGCTACATCAGATATCTTTTTATCTTTCATATGCGGTTAACCAGCAGTTAACCACAACTTCCTTATCTCTGTCAACAGATGCAGGGGGTGGGACAACGATTCTGATTGGTTGGGGGTGGGACTAAGGACCGGAGGACAATTCTGATTGGTCGAGAGGACCTGTCAAATTAATTTTGATGAGAAGTGGTATCTATATTGTTTGTCATGGGATATTAGATCTGCTCTGAACATGACTATTTTTAGATCACTCCTTAAAACGCACTTGTGTTCACAAGCTTTTAACAATGTCACTGATTGATGCATTTGTTTTTATTATGTATTTTTGCTGTTATTATTTTATTGTGTAGATGTGATTTATCTGGTTTTATTTTTATACTTTATGTTTTAGTGTAAAGTACCTTGTAATGTAGGTTTAGAAAGGTGCTATATAAATACATTTTGCTTGCTTGCTTAGGCACTAGCTGTCTGCCAGCACTGCACAACAAAGTGCCAGCTGATCCCATCACAGCCTGCAACCCAGCACCTCCAGAACCCTCATGGCACCACTACTTTGAACAAAACCTTTGTCAGGGCATGATCCCAGCATATGTGATTCCTTCCCACATGAGACACATGCACATGCCAGCATGGTCATGGTGTTGACTGCTGACACAGCATATGAGCCCATGATATTCCAACTGGGACCTCAGTTCTCCCACTATGCTGAGATCGCAGCCATCCTCATCACACTCCAACTGGCCATGGCAAAACATGTGATCTAGATAAACAACTAAATGGTCTCACTGACTCAGTGGCAAAGGACGGTGCCATTAAAAATACACCATATTCATTTCACCCTGATTACACTGATCCTCCTGTTCATTTCATGCTTCTGCACCTGTCGGACCCTTCCTCTCACCCTATCTTGGACACTGGCCTCTCTTCCAATGCAGATTTGTGATCCCTCTTCCACTTTCACACCTCCCTGCACATTGTCAAAGGCCTTCATAGCCACAGGGGATGATGTTGATGCAGGCCCATGACCCACCTACGGAGGCCAAAGAAGAGTTAAAGCAACATGTCCCACAGTCCATCAAATAGCATATTGACCAATCATGAAAAAAGATGTAGCAGACTACAAGAAAATACAATAGCCTATGTTTTTACAAGGAGACAATACAGTAAGCCATAATAATGAAAAATAAATCATGTTTTAAAGTAAACGTATCTTCTTATGATGAGAAAGACATCGTGTCATAACAAGACATGTAGCAATTGTTTTTTTCTCATTGTGGCAGGTGGTTTTTGTGTGATTATTTTTTCTGAAATCATAAAATGTCCCCAGAGATTTCCTCATCTCTATCTTATATTTTTATATTAAAACATAATTTAATCGGCATTTTGTGTATTTGGAAGGTGAGAACTCTACAGAAAACTGTCACCTAGCTCTGCAGCTGGGGGGCAACAGGTTTTCATGGGGGGGGTCAGTATTGTTAGGGGTTTGGACTCACTTCCAGTTTTTGTGCTTTTATTTAGTCTGATTTCCTGTTTTGTGTCACCTCACCTGCCACCTATATTCTCCTTCCTTCTTTCAGTCCTTTGCTGGTTCATCCGCTCACCACTCCCTGCATGTCCGCATTGTAAGTTCTGTATCCATGTCCCATTTGTTTCCTGTCCTGGCTACTTTTATTTTTTTTTCTTTGATATTTATCTGTCAGTAAGATCTTTGGTTAGTGTCTCTGGTCTTGTTTCAACTGTTAATTAGGCTTATTGGCATTCTTGTCAGATTGAGCTCCTTGTATTTTTCCCTTAGTCACTTGTCCAGTATTCTTTATAAAAATTCTACTGTAACTATCCTTTGACCTGTGTCTGCATTTTGAGTCCTATCCTACCTGAGACTTGATAGAGTAAACCAGCCAACAGAGGACTCAGTGGACCATCAGCGGCAGATGCAAATTATGACTCCGGTCCTTGAAGCATTAATAGACTGGTTTATTTACCTCAAAGACCTTTGGCAGCAGCTAGAAGCATGTGCCCGAATTAAAGACTTGTATGAGTCTTGTCCCTGGGTTGCTGAAGCTTCCTGAGATGCAACAGTTGGTGGCTTGGGTGATCTCCGAGGACATGTTGAGGCAAGACTGTGAGGTCAGGGCATCCGGGTACTGTCAGCCCCAGCTCACTGAGACCAACCCGAGCCCAGCAGAAGCCCAAGCCATCCAGTTACAGTTCATGGCTCAGATGGAGCACCCTCTTAGCCCTGCTAAGAGCCCCTGCTGCGTCCAAGGCCCCTACAGATTAAATCCCAGATCTGCAGCCTAAGACGCAATCTGCTTACCCCTCCATTCATCAAGGTGAGCTCCCTTTGACCCTGGTTCCCGAGTCAGATCTAGACCTCTCTGTTCTCAACCCTGAGTCCTCACCCTTTTGGGGAATGCGACTTGCTGTTCATCCTGGGGGAAAAAGAAGAACTATGAAGGGTCATTTGAGGAAAGGCCGGAGACAGAGGCAGCAAAAAAACCAGTCCTGGGTCTCCAGTATGCTGGTATTAACATTCCCTGTGGTGTACCTGTTCCCTGGT
>NW_018129284.1:0-3632 GCF_001952655.1 Monopterus albus
GAGATAAGGATGGATAGAGGCAGAGAAAAAGTAAAGTGTGACGAGGGAGGCTGGAGGAGATAATTAGACAGCACTGGCCTCCTACTGCTGCAAAAACACACTAAATCACACAGTACACCTTAGAGCCAGTTTCAACAAACATTTCATTCAGCTGATTAAAGAGGACAGAAAATCAATGTTTTTTTATGTGCTTTAAAATAAGTAAAATAAATTAACCCAATCATGTCTCTATATATATTGTACACAAACAGATGTGTATTGTTGTGCAATAACATCGTGTTGTCTACCAGCCATGCAGTGGAACAACAAAAACTGCATGACACAGTGATGCTCTGACCGACTCAAGGAAAACCCACACTTGTCTGTACTGAGTATATTAGATCACTAATGTTGTGTATACGCAGCTGCAGTATTTCCAGTGTAATTTTATTGCTTAGAGGCATTTTTGAGTCTAATGTATTTTGCCTGCCCAGACTGTTGGTTTCAGTAAAATCAAAGTAAAACCTACACGTACATACCATTTGTATTTATTAGGACCCTATTTTAACATAATTGAAACACCATCACTTAAAAAAACTAACTCTTATTTTCATTGCAGTAGTTTTACATGAACTGAATGCATATACCATTTCACCACTCGCCTTCAGATGAATCTTCTTGTCAAGCATTGGTGTTAATCTACAGTTGCTTACTGAAAATTCAATGCTGTGCAATATATAGACTTGTGAACCCAGCTATTGTTTCCACCTGAGGTTAACCTGATGTGCTCTTAGCAGACACACATTACACCCCTGCAGTCATGTGATTTAAAGGTAATTATTTAAAAGCACGGCTCCGTTTTATGTCTGAGGCATCCCATCATGTTCGCTATATTGTATTTTCAGCTGTGTATCAGTGTAGCTAAAGCCAGTTACAATCACATTAGCATAGTGTTAGCAGCGCGACAAAGCACCACAGGACTGATATTGATAGAAATGTGCAAAGTGTTTTTCTGTCATCCTGCTTTGACTTTTCCCTCTGTTTCTCCTCCTCTTCTCCACGAAGCAATCACGACAACAAAATGGACAAAAATCAGACTCCTCCTCCTCTTCTGTTTACATTGGGTCTTCACACACAAGCACACACGCTGAATTATGCAAATAACCAGACAAATATAAGAGGCTGGAAGGGGGAGAAAGAAGAGGAAGGATAAATAAAAAAGGGGAAAAGGGAGGGAAGGAGGGTCAGAGGGAGGATTTGCAGTTCTTTGTCACCACAACCACTGCTCACTTCCAGCCACAACCATTAGAGAACAGCTTGTGTGTATGTCAGTCAGTGTGTATGTGTGTCTCCAGACACTTTGCTTATTAAGGCAGTGTGTTAGTAAGTGACCTTGTGCCAAAGAATACTCCAGAAAGAATGACTTGAATGCTTCATATTGATCTGAATTATTCATGTTGTACGCCAAGTGAAGTTAATGTGTTCATACGTGTGTCCAGGTGTGTATACATTTGTGCAGGCAAGAAATGGGTGTATGTCATATTTATAAATGTTTGTTTGTGTGTTCTACAGTATGTATGTACCTGAACAGAGCTAAATTTGCAAGAATGGACTGAGAAGAGGATGTGTGTGTGTGCAGCAGACATAAAACCTCAGTGCCAAATGCCCCCACTTCCCCTCAGACCCCCATCCTTCCTCTAGGTCCTATTGCTCCTAAACGATCATTAATAGTCTTATAGTTTAATTTAACGTACAAACCAGCAAATGTCTGTCTGACTTTGGAAATCGAGACAGACATTCGATGCATCATGCTTTCAGGGGCAACACTTTTTACATGTCCACAAAATGTCTTTGCTGTAGGATAAACAGCATCAGAATATTTGGAAAGAAACATCAGTGTAACGATGCAATTTAAAGATGGGGAGGAAACAGGTTGGAAAAAGTCAAAATATTTAGATGGACTGAGAAACAAACGAGGTGTAGTTATACTCCCTCTACTCAGAAATTCATCTTTAAAAACACACTGTGCACCTGCATTAGTATACCTATGAAGCAACACAGCTGGATGGACTGAGACACAAAGGAGGAGCTCGACGTTTGCAGAATTTAATATCTGACTGTCTGACCTGCGCCACTCTAAGAAGCAGCTCCAACCAGCAAACGATGCTGCACCCATTTGCATCCCCCCGCCTCCCAACAAAACGTCTGAACGACTACAGACCATAATAGGTTGCCATAGCGACAGCTTTTGCAGCCAGTAGCCAAGGCATCCCGCTGCCGCTGGCAACACATTAATGAAAAGACAGACAGAAGAACCAGTGACAGGAAGGGAGGAGAAATAAAGGAAGGGAGAGGAGGGATGGAGGGGAGGATGAATGATAAGAGGAGCAGAGGTGGAGAGGAGGAGAGACAGTGAGAAGAAGGGCGGAAGAGGAGGAAAGGTAGCTTGATCAAGCGAAAGGCAGGACGCACAGACCCATAAACTGATCGACACGAGGCAGCCTCACCTCTTCAAAACAAACATAAAACTCTCTCCTCTAATCCTCCTCTTTATTTGCTTTTGCTTATAAAGCTCATTATAGTTACCGAGACCAGAGAATGACATCATTTCCATGAAGCTTCTGAGGACTAGGTGAATACATTGTACATAAATTCCATCAGCAGCCAACAGCTGTATATAGTCTCTGCCTATATTTGAACATTGTGTCTGACATGATGATGATATAGTGACGGTGTGGCTCCGAGTAGAGGAGGAAAATGTTGCAACAAAGCACTTTTATGTGTTTTCACATAAACTGTATAGGTTTATTAATAATGAATGAGTATGTTCCTGCCAAAATGTAGCTCTGCAACAACAATAATGGAAGAGGGGAAATAACACAAAATGTCGAGATTATTACCGCAGGCTGTAAGATATTTCCCTTTTGCTCACACACAAAAATCCTTCTGTGTATATTTGGAAACAATGTGTTGTAATTCTAATGCAAGTCAGTGTGACTCTATTATAAACAATGTATTGTTTAACATTTCTTCATTTTGTAAACATGGAGAAAGATCTTCTTACCACTGGTGCACCTGCTAAAGGAACTACATGGGTTAAACTTCATCTTGACCTCCCCCCTCGCTCTTTTCTCGCTTGCAGGCACCTGAGCTGCCGGCAACTGTTACCACAGATTCACAGAGAGAAACCATATGTGAATGGGAGCACAAAGACACACACAACAGAAGCTCATCCACTGACACAGAGCCTCCATCTGGCGAGTGTGACAGAGGGTGTCACAGCAAACCACAACAGAGCACCCCGGTACAGCCTATAAATAGAGACCATCATCTGCAGCAGCACCCTTTGCTCTCAATGTACAGTTTACAATACATCTGACACAGGAAGCTCATTGTAATGATCCTAAATATGAAAGTAACCTTTGTTCATAATTGCCAATATTAATCAAGTCTGAAAGCTGTAGTTGCTTAATAAGAAGTTAAATCAAACCTAATTGCAGGTTAATCTGTCTCCATAAGAAGAAGGTTTATCTCACTTTCACACTTTCAGTGGCATTGAAATTATGTTTTTGTAGTGTACTCGTACTCATTGTCCCGCTTGTATTTGATGATGTGGTCCAATATGATCTACATTTGAAAACAATACACCTATT
>NW_018129285.1:0-1261 GCF_001952655.1 Monopterus albus
TATGTGTGCCTTATCTTTCTCTTTTCATCAATGTTTTTAGGCTGGTTTGGAGATGTGAAAGAAGATGTTCGGCTACATATTTTGGACATACACTTTGGACATAACTGGGAGTATTCTTATTGGTCTGTAGTTGTTTATGTCAGTATGACTCCCAGACTTGTTAAAAGGAGTGAGATTGCTGTGTTTTGTACATAGTCCCTAAAAATAGATGTAAAAATGTAAAACTTCAACATAAATTTCCTTTTGAAACTATGTTAAATGAAGATATGATTATTATTACTGACATATGGCATCAAAAAGATAACATTTATTATCTTCTCTTACACCTCCCCACCACAGTTATAAGTAGGCTTTCACATATAATGTATATTTTAGACATGTTCAGGCCATATATTACAGGGTTAAATAGTGGCTGACAGGTAAGAAAGTACAACGCCAAAAATATTCGTAGCATATTGGGTACAGTGTCCATATTGAATCTGCTCTGTAATATTTCAAAGCAACCCCCAAAACAAAAGTTCAGCAGAGAGGCAAGGTGAGGTGAGCAGGTACTGACAGCTTTCTGTCTGGTCTGTGTAGAGCCAGAAAAACACACTTTAAGGATCCTGATGTACGTGTAAAGGATTACAGATACTGGGGCCCCGACTATGAGACAAGCAGCAGTGAGTTCATAGATATTATTTACAGTGATGTCAGAGCATGCCAGGTTCATGATGGAGTAGTTTCCACAGTACACTTTGTTTATGATGTTCCCACACAGCTGTAATGAGGCACTCAGGCATGTTGTGACACAAACAACAACCAAAGGAGGTAACCATATAACCACAATGAGTATGACAACCTTGTTATACGTCATCCAGGTGTTGTACTGTAGAGGAAAACATATAGCAATGTATCTGTCATAAGCCATGGCGGCTAAATTTGTAAACTCCACACATGCATAGGTATAAATACAGAACATTTGCAGAAAACAGCAGTGAACAGAAACAGTGTGAATGTCAGAGAGGATCTGAACCAGGAGGAAAGGAAACAACCCTGTACTACCATACAAGTCATTGACAAACAGGCTGCACAGAAACACGTACATAGGTTCATGTAAACTTCTGTTCATACAGATAACAACAATGAGCAACAGATTAGCACAAGTAATCACAACATAAACAAAAATAAGGACCATGAAATATAAATATTTTAAAGCTCCAGCATCAAAGTAGGCAGCAAGTATGAAATATGAAACCTGTGTAGAGTTTATCATGATGCT
>NW_018129285.1:1950-3631 GCF_001952655.1 Monopterus albus
ATGGCAGAGGGAAAGAAAGAGTTTTTCAGTCTAGAGGTCCTGCATTTCACACTTCCGAACCTCCGGCCAGAGGGTAAGGAGGTGAACAGTCTGTGCTGGAGGTGGGTGGAGTCCTTGAGGATCCTTCCTATGCACCCTGCAGTGGTAAATGCTTTGCAGAGAGGGCAGTGGAGTCCTGGTGATCTTCTCCGCAGTCTTTACCACTCTCTGCAGGTGCTTGCGGGCCATAGCAGTAGTGCTGCCATACCAGACAGTGATGCAGCTGGTCAAGATGCTCTCAATGATGCAGTTGTAGAAGTTGCAAAGGATCCTAGGCAACATGCCAAACCTCCTCAGGAAGTACAGCCGTTGTTGGGCCTTCTTGACCAGCTGTGTGGTGTTAAGTGTCCAAGTAAGGTCCTCACTGATGTGGGCGTGCAGGTATTTGAAGCTGCTCACCCTCTCCACTTCAAGCCCCCAGATGAACAGTGGCTGATGAGTTCTCCTCTCCTTCCTCATGTCCACTATTATCTCCTTCGTCTTGTCAGTATTGAGGCTGAGATTAGTGTCCTTGCACCGTGACACCTGTATGAAGGCCACAATATGCTAACCCCTGGACATAAGAATAAAGCTTAACTTCTCACACTAAGGTGGCATATTTGAAACATATTAAAGCTCCAAACACTGCTTGAGGATCTATGACGGAGATATTCACTCAATAATTGACTACTGTGAACCTGTGAATAGAGTTCCCTGCAGACCTCCCTCTTTCATGTTATTAATTCAGGATAAGACCCCAAAACCTCCCAAATAACAACAACCTCCAGTTATTGTGGCACTACCTCCTTAACCCTCAGATGTTACTGTACTGAGAAATTTTTATAAGCCAGTACACTCAGGCTCTTTGAGGAAGTGTTAAAATTTGTCTGAAATAACCAATGAAAGCTGTGTCACTGGACACTTAAGACCATATTTGTTTTGCACAGTTGACATAAGATGTTATTAAGGATAGGACATTTAAAGAATAGCGTATATGATGTAACAAGTAAACAGTTGGATATTTTAGATAAACACTTTTTCTGATATAACTTTCTAAGCACCACCTCCCTTCACACAGCCAGCCGTTTTGTACGGAATTCACCCGAGCAACAAGCCCAATCAGAAAAGTGCTGCTTGTGTTGTCACCGTGAGGTATCCGCAGCCAGGCAGCTTGTTAACACTGCTGGGTTGCCACTGCCTGTTTTAACTTTCTGAGACACTGTTGAGAAGGTTGGCATACTATTAATACTGTTGATTATTAAACTATATGGTTAAACTGTCCAAAAATCCTTCCCTCCAGCAGCCAGCCAGTTTTGTATGGCATAACACCCGAGCAACAAGCCCAATCAGAGCAGCACCGCCTCTCTGAGACACTGCTGAGAGGGTTGGCATACTACTGTTAACACTGTGAATTATGTAATTGAAAACTCACTGGGAATTGTGCAATATATGCAACTTTATTACCACTTAAAAGTGTAGACCCACTAAAATTATAAGAATCAGCATCATCAAAACTTGACTCAATAAACACAGAGAGTATTAAACCTTTTCAGGAATTTTATATAGGAACTTAAAAGAGGTACAGCAAAGCAGAAAAATATAGCATTAAAATCATCAATAATTGTTCACTGATCATCTTACAATCTAAATAAATCAACAACTA
>NW_018129286.1:0-3622 GCF_001952655.1 Monopterus albus
GAAGACTACTAGGGTGTGGCTATTGAATTGGGGCATAAAATGTAAACAGTAATTATGCAAAAACTGTAAGAGATATCAAAAAGCTGTGTACATTATGAATAGCTGAAGAGCTGCTGAATAGGTAACAGTTGAAAAGGTGTTTTTAGCTAGTTATGCTGAAGTTATTAAAATGTGAAAATTTTTCCCATTCATTTGAATGGGGCAAAAGTTGCTGAAAAAAGCTAAATATGTTAAAAAGTCAAAATGTTGCAAACAAGAAAAATACAAGCACACATGTCCTTAATAAGATGAACATTTTGATATCTTAATGCTGTGGTTCTCAAAGTATGGGGCACGCCCAACTAGTGGGGAATAAAGACATCACAGGTGGGGCACAAGTAACGGAGAAAATTAAAAATGGGTCATTAATACAAGTAAATTAAAATAACATCAGTTCAGGGTCCGGGAGAAAAAAGTGGAACCATAGTGCAACAATAACAGTTTAACGTTGGCATGTTAACTGCCGCGTGACAATGTAAGGAAACGTTCACACAGAGGGCCATTAGTGTATGTAGTGGGCACAATAACGTAAATGGATAAATTTGTTACATGGACCATAAAAAAAGCAGACGATTCAACCAAAGCGATTCAGCGATTCAGACAAAGAAACAACAGGCAGTAGCCTTATCAACCAAAAAACCAGCTGAAAAGAAAATATGATGAAGCCTATCTTGCGCTTGGATTCATGGTGGGAATGGTGGAGACAGAGGAGGGACCATGTGTGTCTTGTGTCTTAAGCCACTGGCAGCAGACAGCATGAGACCCAACAAATTAAGAAGACATTTAGAGAAAACACACCCCAGTCAATTGCTGAGCAGCTCATTCTCCCTGTAACTGTAGACATGGTGTCAATTATGCTGGATGAAACAAGTGCTGCAAAATTGAAAACTATCCCCCTGTCAAACAATAGTTGCACTTATATTTTATCCGTTTTCAACTTAGTGTTATTTGATATTTCAATCAATTTGAAATTTTTAAATTGGCAGATTTCGTTATAATTTTTTGACAAGTGGGGCTTGAAAATTTGCCCACCCTCTTACGTGGGGAATGACAAAAAATGTTTGAGAACCACTGCCTTAATGGCTTTTGTAGCTGAAAGTATGCTGAAGTACAATTTTCCCATTCATTAGAATGGGGGGGAATTTTCAAAATAAAGCTAAATATTTAGGAAGTGTGAAGTGTAGAAAAATTCTGAGTCGAAGCATGCATGTCCTGGGAGAGCGGAACATTTTGATACCTGAAATACCTGAAAGTATGCTGAAGTACAATTTTCCCATTCATTAGAATGGGGGGGAATTTTCAAAATAAAGCTAAATATTTAGGAAGTGTGAAGTGTAGAAAAATTCTGAGTCGAAGCATGCATGTCCTGGGAGAGCGGAACATTTTGATACCTGAAATACCTGAAAGTATGCTTAAATAGAATTTCCCCATTCATTTGAAAGGGGCAAACTTTTCAGAATAAAGCAAAATATTTCAAAAGTGTGATGTTTTGAAAAATTGTTAATAGAAGCATGAATGTCCTTGAAGAGCTGAACATTTTGATACCCAAAATAGGTGAAGGTATGCTGAAGAATTTTCCCATTCATTTGAATCAGGGAAAACTTTCAAAATAAAGAGAGGGGGACAGAGAAAGAGACAGAGAGAGGAGTTATGTATGGGTATGTCCCAATTGCACTGCATTTTATAAACCACCAGATGGCACTCCAAGACTGTGTCATTGACTCAGCACTTTTGACTATTCCCATTCATTTGAATGGGGCAAGATTTTCTAAATAAAGCTAAATATTACCCCATTCATTTGAATGGGGCAAGATTTTCTAAATAAAGCTAAATATTACCCCATTCATTTGAATGGGGCAAGATTTTCTAAATAAAGCTAAATATTACCCCATTCATTTGAATGGGGCAAGATTTTCTAAATAAAGCTAAATATTACCCCATTCATTTGAATGGGGCAAGATTTTCTAAATAAAGCTAAATATTACCCCATTCATTTGAATGGGGCAAGATTTTCTAAATAAAGCTAAATATTACCCCATTCATTTGAATGGGGCAAGATTTTCTAAATAAAGCTAAATATTACCCCATTCATTTGAATGGGGCAAGATTTTCTAAATAAAGCTAAATATTACCCCATTCATTTGAATGGGGCAAGATTTTCTAAATAAAGCTAAATATTACCCCATTCATTTGAATGGGGCAAGATTTTCTAAATAAAGCTAAATATTACCCCATTCATTTGAATGTGGCAAGATTTTCAATTTAAAGCTAAATATTTCAAAAGTCTTTGTGTGTGAGAGTGAGTGAGTGAGAAAGAGAGTAGTCTTACACCCTGAGGACTACTACAATGTGGCTATTGAAATTAAACATTGTGAGGATCGCTCTGAAAGTGTCTGAAATCAATTGCTGAAACATCAGAATGATGAGAAGAAATGGCTGAGGTACTTTGTTGAAATAGCTGAAGGATGAGATGAACAGAATGATTAACTAAGATTGAACACAAAATGGACAATGAAACAGCTGGATGGAACAGTTATCGCAGAGCATGGAGTGCAGCTGACACATATAAGTGTACATATAAAGACCACACAACCTGAAACAGAGGAGTGGTACAATCCACAAGGTTCAGAGAATGACAAGAACATCAGCTGTAGTTTCACTGAAGCACATTTTTGAAAGTGGCATGGCTTATATAGCTATCAGCAGAGTGACCTCCCTTAGCAGACTGCACCAACTGGACATGGATGAGACATGATTTTATTTGAATCCAGAGATCACATCAGCCCTGGAGAGCATGAGACAAGCCAACATGGATGACATGATGTTGCTTCTTCAGATCAGACAAACACTGAGCAGATTATACACTCTGGTCAAACAGAGTATGGTGAACGATGGTCAATCAGCCGCAGTAACAATAACCACATGTAGTCACATGACCACATACAAACTGGCAGCGGCATAGCGGGAAAAAATCTTCAGCCGTGGTAAACAGGGACTGAAAACATAAAAATGGCCTCCAATGCTACAAAAGAAGAGGGTGAACACCCCTGGCCTCATATACAAAGCATGATTCATCTTACACACAGTGCAAAAGAACAGCTTCATAATGTGGCGTCTTCTCTGTCTGCCAAAACAGACATTTCAACATATAAAAATTTGATTTCTAACCTGAGAAAACATGCCACGGTAAGTTTGTTGCCTGATAATCCTGCTTATCTTTTTATACTAGCATTATGCTGGTTTACTGTTCACTTGCCCCTTGCATGGGGATATGTACATGCACATTTAGAGCCAAAGTACCAGAGTCAAATTCCTCGTGTGTACCAGAGTCAAATTCCTCGTGTGTCCAACACACCCGGCCAATAAAACAGATTCTGATTCTGATTCTGAGTAGTCTTTTCACCAAATACTTTTTTACTCGAGTAATATTTTGGATGAGTACTTTTTTTTTTTTACCTCTACTTGAGTAATATTATTTTGAAGTACAGCTACTCTTACTTGAGTACAATTTGTAGCTACTCTACCCATGTCTGTTTATTTTGTGACCAGTGCTATAATTAAAGAGAGAGTGTTCTGCTTTTAC
>NW_018129287.1:0-2178 GCF_001952655.1 Monopterus albus
CGTCCAGCTGCCCCACAATGAAATAGGACCCTTCATACGAGGGAAGGAACTTTGACTCTGTTTCTGATCTTCCGTGTGCCTTTGATGAAATACCACACAGCATCACCAGTTTGATACTGTGTGTGGCAGCAGTTCTTGTCATATTGTCTTTTTGCGTGTTTCACTGACTCACCGAGGGCATCCCTTGCGATGAGGTGTGCCAGCTCCAACTGCTCTCGAAGCTGCTGTACATACTCCGGGCCTGTAGGTGCACTGTCGGGATCAGGGGGCAGGCCAGTCACAAGATCCACAGGTCCACTCAGTTCTCGGTCAAACATCATGAAGTTGGGAGTGAAGCCAGTGGCGCTGTGTTTTGTAGCACTGTAGGCCATAACAGCATACGGAATCATGAGATCCCAGTCCCAGTGGCAACATTCAGCTGTGGTGGCTAGTCTTCTGTAAAGTGGCATTAAACCTCTCCACCTGGCCGTCTGGCTGTGGTCTGAATGGTGTAGTGTGCGTTTTCTCAATACCAAACAGACTGTACATTTCCTTGAACACTTCAGATTCAAAGTTGCGGCCTTGGTCACTATGCAGTGTCTGCGGTGCTCCATAACAACACACCCACTGTGAGGCGAGTACTTCAGCTACGGTCACAGCCTGGTCGTTGGGCAGGGGGAAAGCTTCCACCCACTTGGTAAAGTAGTCGCTGACCACAGGCACATACCAATTTCTCCGTTCTGTCTCATTCAGTGGGCCCATGATGTCTAGGGCCACACGTTCCATTGGTGCTCCCACTCGAACAGTTCCCATGGGGACTTGAGGTGTCTTAAGGGGTCTGGCTTTGGATGCACAGCTGGTGCAGGTGTGGCACCAAAGAGCCACATCCTCCCTCATCCAGTACCAGTAATATCAGGTCTGTAGTCGTGTCACAGTGCGTTGCACACCAAAATGTCCACCAACAGGTCCTTCATGCATCTGTCTCATGATGTCTGACTGGAGGCAGCGTGGCAGCACTATCTGTGGATAAAACTGAGTGTCATCCAGGCAGTAGAACCGCCGGACTAATATTCCATCTCTGATGTAGAGCCGCTTCCACTGGCTCCAGTATGTCTTTGTGGCTGGACTACAAGGTGAAACTGTGACCCACTGAGGACGTTCCCTGCTATCCATGGATGGCCATGCTTTGATTGGTGATATGTCTGGGTCAGCCTCTTGGGCTTGGCAGAGCTCCTCTGTGGTCCAGCCCGAAAACAGTGAGGTCTCGTTTGTTCTAGTGAGGTAAACTTTCTCATTAGGCTTTAAATTGTTTGTGCTGGTAGGTAAGGTGTCACTTACCCCACTGGGCTCACTGCTGCTGAAGCTGGGTGTCCTTCTACCCCCACCGGGCTCAACATCACAGTGTTGATGTCTGAGTCCAACTCACACTGTACAGCTTGGTGGCGTACTTTCCCTGGATGAGAGGGGGGAGCTGGCAGTTTACAGGGGCAGGACTGACGACAGGGCCTTCATTTTGGTTAGCCACCGCAAGCTGCTGTGGTCAGTTCTCACTGTGAAGGGCCGCCCCAAGAGATACTGCCGGAACTGTGATGTGAACTCTACCACCAACAACAGCTCACGCCTGGTGGTACAGTAGTTCTGTTCAGTTTTTGATAGTTTACGACTCCCATGAGCCAGCACATGCTCCCTGCCCTTTTGCACCTGTGAGAGCACAGCACCGATGCCAACATCACTCACATCAGTATCCAGAATCATGTTGCCTTGGTCAAGTGGGTAACCCAAGACTGGAGCTGAAGTCAGTTATTCTTTGAGTTCATCGAATGCAACCTGATGTTCTGCTGTCCACTGAAAACGTGTGTGTTTCTTCGTTAAAGCATGGAGGGGCTCAGCTATGGTAGCAAAGTCTTTTACGAATCTCCTGTAATATGATGCAAGGCCAAGAAACCGCCTCACCTCTTGTAGGGATGTTGGGGTCGGCCAGTCCTGCACCTTCTGGACTTTGTTGGGATCTGTAGCCACGCCACACTCCGACACCAGATGGCCCAGATAGGCTACCTGACGGCGGAAGAGGCAGCATTTTGCGGGTTTCAACTTTAGGTTAGCCTGGTGAAGGCGGTCGAAGACCTGGCTGAGCCGCTGCAGCATTTCTGGAACATCCCTGCCCAGCACAATAATATCATCCAAGTAGACCAGGCATGT
>NW_018129287.1:2216-3620 GCF_001952655.1 Monopterus albus
GACCTGCCAATAACCAGAAGCCAGATCCAGCGTGCTGAACCACTTAGCGGTTGAGAGAGTATCCAGAGTGTCTTGGATGCGAGGCAGGGGATATGCATCCTTAATGGTACACTCATTAAGGGCTCGATAGTTTATGCAGAGCCGGTATGTTCCGTTTTTCTTTCGCACCATTACTATGGGGAGGCCCAACTGCTGTGGCTACGGCGGAGCCAGACCATCTTCCAGGCTCTTGCTTATTTGTTGATCAGCATCCTGTTGTTTCTCCCCTGCCATTCGACATGGTGGCTGCTTAACCGGGGCCCCTGGCTGGGTAATGATGTCGTGCTGTACCAGGCTGGTGCGGCCAAGATCACTGGGCCCGACTGAAAACACACTGTCATAAGTACACAACAGCTGTGTTAGCTGGAGCTTCTCTTCACAGGTTAGTTCAGTCGAGCTCTGTGTATAAAGTTCCTGTAGGTGCCGAGGGACTGTGGGGGTGCTGGTGGGTGGTTGCATTAGAAGTTTGCAGGGCTTTTACAGGCTGGAGAACCCCTGCGATGGCCCCCGCTTTGATGGTTACAGTCGTGGTCCCCAGATTGAAGATATGGAGAGGAACAGTGTTGGAAGGCGGAGTGTCCACCAGAACTCTTGCTACTAGCTTGCCATTTCTCCTCTCATGAGCCTTCTGAAGCGGGTGTTTCCCATGACCACATATTCTTGTCCAGCTTCCAGCACCACCGTCCAGGCCACTCTCACTGCATGTGATTTTATCTTGTGTTGTATGCTGAAATATAGTACTTCCTCACCAAAAAAGCACAATGCGTTGGCTGCCAAAATCAAGACGTGCTTGGGCTTGAGTCAGGAAAGGGTGGCCTAGAAGAGCTTCATCACTGGCTATGTCAGCAATCAGGAAGTGCATGCTCACCTGGCGGTTGTTAATTTAGATGGGGATGTATGTTTCGCTGAGTACAGGAACATTGCCAGGCCCAACACCTAGCAGGGTATCCACAGTTGAAGGCTGAAGTGGGGGTCGGATGTCAAGGTGGATAGCGTTGTAATGATGTAGAGGCAATACACTCTTCCGGGCCCCAGTGTCCAAAACAGCACACACCTCTATGTCATGCACAAGCATACGAATGCTCATTTCCTGACCTTGACCTTTAAAGTGAATGACTGTGGGCTCCTGGCTTTTCCAGGCAGCGGCTGGAGTTAGAGCTTTGGTGGATTTCCGACATGAGGGACAATGTCTCTGGATGTGGCCCTGGCCAGCACAGTTGTGGCAGCGAACCTCATTCTGCTGTAGGTCTCTACGGACCTCCGGTGCAACTGGATGGGTTAGTGTCTCAGCCTCTGTTTTCAGTTCGACATTTTCTTGAATTACAGCAACTCGGGGCATCCGTTCCACCATGTTGCGGACCCCGG
>NW_018129288.1:0-1203 GCF_001952655.1 Monopterus albus
AATGTGACTCCTTAGGAAATAAAAATAAATGAAAATGCAAGTTGCAGCAAAAGTGAAATTAAGACCAAAGCTTCATGGAAGCTGGAGTTGTGCAGTCAACATAATTATATTTTTTATCTTAATGATATGGGGAAAAAGGAAACAAAACATTCAATTTGAGAAATCTGCTGTTAAATATTTTGCACAATGTTTGCTCTATCATTTGTTGCCCCCTCAGATTTATTTTCATTTCGTTCATTTTATTTTTAATTCATTTTTTCATTAAAAAAAAGATAGTTTTTCACTTTCACACACAATTTCTTTTCGGTTTACTGTTACATGGGCTTGATCTTCCATATTAGTTTTCTAATCAGTCCAACCTTCTTAATGAAGTGACCCTGGAAGGTGACGTCTTGGCTCATTCTGTGAGGCCCTGCCACTGGGGCGATGTTGGCCAGTCTCTGTGTCTCATGGATGACAGCATCAGTGAAGGGCAGGTTCTTCCTGTCCTCGCTCTGCACCTGACGACTCCCTATCACCCTGTTCACCTCCTCCTGGACCTGATCTGGGACATGAAGTGTTGTTTTTATAAAAAATGATTTTTGTGTTGGTGAAGCACATATTGTTTCTGGGACTGATGGACTGTCGCTCTATGAAAGCTGCTGATGTTCTGAACTTGTTACCTTGTATTTTTGGATACTTGGCCATTAGCAGAAGTCCCCATCTCAGTGTGGTTGCTGATGTTTCAGTGCCCGCAATAAACAAATTGCGGACTGTTGTCATAAGGTTTACATCATTGAAGTGACTGTTGGTAATCCCAGATGACTGTGGGTAAAAATGAATCAGTGCAGTTACTCAAACAAATCTGATACAAAAGTCTGATACTGTTACATTTGTTTACCGATTACTCTGCTTTTGGCCTGAGAAGGGTGTAGACAGACAAACATGACACCTTGACCAACCATGACAAGTAACAGAGTGAAGGAATGAAGACCTGATCCCTCACAGGCTTCCCATTACACCCTCAGCATTTTAGCAAACTAGCAAGTCAGAAGCTAATGCAATAAGCTTGGGCTCAAAAAACAGAGTAGTGCAAACACTCAAACTGCTTTTTCAAAATTCAAGCAGTCATGTAATAAACAGTGAAAAATACAAGCCTTGAAGATACATATCAGTATATTGTCACGACATTTGAATGTGCATGGAGGAAGTTAACCAGACAAC
>NW_018129288.1:1966-3610 GCF_001952655.1 Monopterus albus
TGTACACCTCCTCGAAACCAAAGTTACATTCTTGTGATAAGAGAAGCACACACACAATGATTTAATAAGCATTCTGTGAGATTGTGAAGATTATATTATTAAAACTTATCCTTTTAAGTGCATTTAATGAAAAATAGTGGAGTGTTGCAGACAACTTGATATTCCACTGTGTAATCAGTTTCTTTCCCTTGGTAACTCCCTTGGAGCAGAGTCGTGCTAAGCACAACTCCCCAGAAGTGCATGAGTGAAGTAATGAGTGAACACGTTACAGCCATATGAAGGTTATACTTTTATCTCACAATGCAATGTCTTGTTAAAGTAACAATTTCCAAACTATGTTAATGCTTTAGCTATATAGCAACCCAAAAACTTCAATATTTCACAAGGCTAACAGCTAAAGTGGTTCAGGGTTCATATTGACCCCAAACAAAAAAAAACCCAAAACAAAACAGTTAACTTTGAGTGCAGAAAGACACAGTCCTTGGTAAAGATTTACCTGGACAGCAGTGTAATGCCACTGGTATGATCGATTATTATTACAGGCTGTAAATTTTTGGTGAACATTGAAAACAAAAATGCCAACAGCAGAGTCATTTGCCAAAACCTAATTTTTAAAATTTAATTTCCTCACCATTGCCTTGAGATTTTTCATACATAAGTTGGTGTAGATCTCTCTCTCCAAACTCTTCAGCATGGTTGACAAGTGCCTCCTTCACCGTCTTGTATCCTGCCAGGACCACTACTTTCTTTTGTCCCAGATAGACAGTGAACACTGACCCATATTTCTTGGAAAGCTACATTATGAGCAGGGGCATAAGGTCATAATCTCTTTTGTTTGACACAAACAGCAGGAAGGAAAGGTGAAATACCTAAACTAAACACAAACTAAATACAAACCTACTCCTGCCAATACTTCACCTGCAGTAATGTTATGTGGGGTTTCTTCAGGTCCAGTTGCAGCAGGTTCCCCAGCAGGGGAAGTGGTCTGGGTCCTGGTGGATCCTTTTCTTCCACTTTATTGAAGCTGAAAGAGGAGACAATGTAGACAAGAAGCAGGACCGCCAGAGTCCCCAACAGGGAGACAGAACTGGAGGACTGGAGAAGAACATCTAGTATCCCCATGACTTTATAAACAATCTGTCTTTATTCTGCCAGTTCAAAGTCTCCTGCCTTGTTACTTCTGGACTGTGGATGTGTTTGGGACAGTGATATGTGTGTCTGTCAGTTGAATAAATACAGTCCAAGAGGTGGGACAAACCAAGAGGTGGGACAACACATCAAATGTCATTGACCCCTTTTTTTTATTGTGCTTTATTTTTTTATTCATCAGAGATCATTAAAACTGCCATAGAAGAATAAACCTGTGGCAAAGCTTTAACTGAACTCGTTCATTATAACCAGAGATTCACATCTGACACTTTCTTAGGTTTTAAATGTCTATGTTTTTACCATGAAAAATAAAAGCTATATAAAAATAAATAATTGGTCTAGTAGGCTTTTATCGTACATGCACATCCATTATTGTGAATATACACCTCATACCTGACAATTCACAAAATTACAGCAGCACTCCCTAATCTTAATCTTTCACTTCTTTGCAGATGTACAACTCGTGGATTGACCGATTTCTGAAGGAATGGGATC
>NW_018129289.1:0-3608 GCF_001952655.1 Monopterus albus
TTAAATAAATCAGCACTAAAATGAAGATACATGGACTTCTTCCTTATTCAGATCTTGCCAATAAAAGAACTGGGGTATAACAACACCGTGCACCTGGAGGACAAAGAAGACACCAGTTATTAGTCCTCTGAAACCCCTTTCACACAACTTTGCTAAGGTTAACACATAACCCATATAGGAACAACAAGGCGTGATATTCTTAGTATGGTTTAGTTAAGTTTGGGGTAATTCCTAACTATGTGATCAGATTACTTGTGATCAGTTAAAAAAAAAAGGACTGATTAATTTTCCATCTTTCTGTTTGCCTTATGTTTTTTTTCATTTTTTATTGATTGTTTTGCATATCACTTTTCCATTTCTTGTATAAAAAAAATTATGACAGATTAATCTTCCACTTTTTTGTTAGCTTTATCTGTTCTTTTCTATTTTATTTGTTTATTTTGCTTATTAATTTTTTACATAGAAAAAAATGAATGACTTCATTTTCCATTTTTCTGTTAGCCTTATTTGTTCTTTTCCATTTTTGTTGGTTGTTTTGCTTATTAATTTTCCATTTTTACATTGAAAAAAAATGAAAGATGACAATATTCAATTTTTCTCTTAGCCTTATTTGTTCTTTTCCATTTTTGTTGGCTATTTTGCTTATTAATTTTCCATTCTTGCACTGAAAAAATGAATGTTGACTTAATTTTCAATTTTTCTGTTTGCCTTAGTTGTTCTTTTCCAGATTTATTGATTGTTTTGCATATTGCATATCCATTTCTTTTTCATTTTTTATTGATTGTTTTGCATATTACTTCCATTTCTTGTATTTGTTAGGTAATTTCTTAGTCAGATAGATATTGATTAGATACTTGTTGTATTAGGAATGTTTAGTGGAGCCAGGCTGTCTAGCTCAGGCTGTTAAATGCTTAGTCATTCTTATGAGTTTTGCAGGCTGTATGTGGGCCAAGGACAACTAGATATAAAAGTCAGTAGGCAGGATGAATATTGTTATTATTATGATATGTTTAGCCGTAATCTTAATCATAATATCTTCCGAGGCTTAATGTCCGGACATGTCCCTGAATGTCCTGTATGTTTTTAGATACACACCACAAAATCAACAGTCACACACCTTGAGTTTCTTCATGTTTTGACTACTGTTATGGTCAGCTGCAAAGCTGGCATATCAGGTGACGTCACGGTTGATGTTCCTGTGTAGCATGGGCTATCCCAACCAAGTGATAAAATTGTAGAGGCATTATGGTTCAGGGTCTTTTTTTCATGCTCAGTCTGCCTGCGCGCAGTATTGGAGGTGGAAGATACCTGGACATGTAATGTTAATTTTACCTGTGATTCTTTGAATAAACCAGCACGGTTATTTTTTATATATCCAAGTGGTCCGCTTCATCTCTCTGAGTTCCTGGTTAAAAGAACTGGGCAAGATCTTTCATATTGAAAAAGAAAAAAAATTATGACTGATTAATCTTCCGTTTTTCTGTTGTTTGCCTTATTTGTTCTTTTCCATTTTTATTGGGTGTTTCACATATTAATTTTTCCATTTTTTATTGAGTGTTCTGCATTCTAATTTTCCATTTTTATGAAGATTACTTTATTTTTATCTCCCATTTTTCTGTTATTCATTCTGCTTATTTCTTTCAGTTGTTGGTGAAATGAATAATGCTTCCTGATGTAGTTGCAATGACAATCCACCTGCATGTAGCCGCTGATATGTGTACTGTGCTGCCGGAGGCGTCCATCCACCCCTTCAAATTATTGAACTTAGGTGCCCCACTCACTTCTGTGGCTATGGGTGCATGCAGTCAACCACCCAGGCATGCATCCAGCTCCTACAGACTGTCGTAAAAGGATCTCAGCGAACTCCAACATGGTGCCAGGATGGGATGCCACCGGCGCAGTGGGTCTAGTCCTGACACTTCATGTGACCTGCAGAGTGGCCCCACCCCAGGACGTGGAGAGCTCCCAGAAAGGGGGCTCCATGGTTGAACTGTCACATACACACCAACACCATCGAGTACGATGCAGGGCATCAGCTGATGAGGTTGAAGTTGCTTCTGAGGAACTGTGCTTGGTCTCTTTGATCCAGTGAAAGTAAAAATGTTCATGGATGTGAATGCTGTTCTGAACTGGGCTGAACCACAGACCATACAGGTCTGAACTAGACCCAGAAGAATGCTCTCTGATAGGCTCATCTGTCATGGCCACTTAGCATGCTTTTTCCTGAGTGTGTTTTCTTACCTGCTGGCACTGAAGTGCCAGACTTGCCAAGACTGAGAAACCGCTTCTCTGTGTCCTGCTATTATACAATTTCATTCAGTACACAGATGACCCGACAGAGGCTGGGGTGTCTGTGTGAGGGACTTTGCCCACGTCTCGATTTTTGTTTAAATGCACTACCAGCAGTGGTATCCACAGAGGAGTGGAAGCTATTATAACTGCAGAGGGTGGGCCAGCCCAAAACTTATAAATGTATTAGTCTCTGTTGTTAGGTATTTTTAGTCAGATAGATATTGGATAGATACTTTATGTATTAGAAATGTTTAGTGGAGATAGGATGTCTAGTTAGACTGTTAAATGCTTAGGCCTGCTTATGAGTTTCTACAGGGTACTTCTGGTCAAGGATACCAGAGAGGAAGAGTTGATGACTGTCAGCAGACAGGGTGTTTAATATTATTATTACGACGTGTATAACTGTAGCCTTAGCCATAATATTTTCTTATGTTTAAGCCACGACATGTACTAGAGGTCGTGAGAATGTTTTTAGTTACACGCCACTTAACCAACAGATATATACATTCACACGTTGATTTGCTTCATGTTTTGATTACTGTTAGGGCCAGCTGCAAAGCTGGTAACAGAGACGTCCCGGTTGATGTTTCTGTGTAGTATGGGGCTAGCCCCATATAATAATGTATCGGCCTGGTGGGCTCAGGGTCTTCCATCTTACATCTTTCTGCGTGCATGGTGGAGGTGCTTGAGCGTGTAATGTTAATTTTACCTGTGATCCTTTGAATAAATCAGCACTGTTTTGAAGTTACTTGGACTGCCTCATCTCTCAGAGTTAGCAACGGTAAGACGAACCATATCCTACACTGTGTTTCTGGGAGTGCCTCTCTCCAGCAGCCAGAGTGTGTGTCTTTCTGGAGGAAGGAACAACCCGGATCGTGTTTGTAATTTTATGTTGTTTAAATAAATCAGCACTAAAATGAAGAAAGACGGACTCCTTCCTTATTCAGATTTGTCCAATAAAAGAATTGGGGTATAACACCTTTTCAGGAACTCTGCTTGGTCTCTTTGATCCAGTGAAAAGAACTCTTGAGGCTTCAACATACCAAGACATTTGAACAGTCTCCCATTCCTGGACTCCTTGGACAATCTCCACAGAGGAGTGGAAGCTATTATAACTGCAGAGGGTGGGCCAGCACTAATTTGGACTCTATAGGCTGTGACTCATGCTCCTTTGCATGAGAAGGCAGGTGGATAGATGCTTTTGGCAGCACAGTGTAGTATGCTAGCAGTGAAGACATGTTTACACTATACTGAGATTCCAAAAGGGGGCCTTATGCTCCCCCTAGTTGAATAATAATAATAATAATAAGGATAAT
>NW_018129290.1:0-446 GCF_001952655.1 Monopterus albus
AGTTTGTGGATGACACCACCGTGGTTGAGCAGATCTCCGATGGAAACGAGTGTATATACAGGGATGACGTGAGGAAACTCTAACTGGTGCTTAGTGAACAACCTGGTACTAAACACCAAAAAGACCAAAGAAATCATCGTTGACTTCAGAAAGAGCAGGAAAGACCATGCCCCTCTCTCCATTAATGGAGATAGCATGCAGATGGTCTCCACCTTTACGTTCCTGGGCATCCACATCTCCGCTGACCTCTCATGGAGCATAAACACCAGGGCCATTGTGAAAGAGGCTCAGCAGCGGCTGCACTTCCTCCGGGTCCTGAGGAAAAACAATCTGGAGAAAAAAACTGTTGCTGGCCTTCTATCACTCGTTCATGGAGAGTGTCCTCACATATGCTTTGTGTGTGTGGTACACTGGCTCCACAGCGGAGGACAGGAAGGCTCTCCTGA
>NW_018129290.1:1194-3605 GCF_001952655.1 Monopterus albus
CAACAACTGAATATTTTTGAATGATTTCTGAAGCCATAGTATACAATACATTAGAACATATACCATGTAACACTCATCAGAGATTCTACTGAATTAAACAAACTAGAAATTTAAAGATTCAACACTGAAACAAATAATAAAAATAACAGTGGAAAAGTGAACTGAGTGAGAAACGCTGAGTTATTTGTGATGTTGTTGTTGTGCTAATATATAAAATAATTTCATGATTTTGTAAAGGAAAGTCTTACCATGACCCTGAGTAATATCATGAAATATGGGTGAAACCTCTCGGTCTCCAAACTCTTCAGCATAGTTGACCAGAGCCTCTTTCACTGTCTTGTATCCAGCCAGCACCACCACTTTATTGGTTCCAAAATAAACCGTAAATACAGACCCATATTTCTTTGAAAGCTGGATGAATTAAAAATACAGTCAAATATAATTAATTTGTCCATTACTGTAATAATAAATGTTTTTATAAGTGACAACACGTTACAAAAATGGACTTGTTTTTGATTAGGAATGCTAAACTCACCTCACACAGGGTTTTATAAGGTCTCTTGAGATCAAGCTGTAATAGGTTCCCAAGCAGGGGCAAAGGTCTCGGTCCTGGAGGCTCCTTCTCTCTTGCCCCTGGTGTGAAACTACCGGAGACAAGATACAGGACAAGTAGCACAGCAACAGCCCCCAGCAGAGTGGTGGGACATGAGAATGTTAAATCATCCAACAGAGCCATTCTCTTTTGTTCTTACTGTTCCTCTCTGACTATTCAGACTGCAGGCACAGAGATATGAACCTCTGGTTGGGAAACGACTGGCCTACCCATAAAACTAGAGTGCAACATGCTGTTCTGGTGTTTAGATGAAAAACACAACAGATGTTGCCTCACCTCTTATGCAACATCTGTTGTGTTTTTCATCTAACCAACAGAACATGCTGTTCTGTTGGTTAAACACCAGAACAGCATGTTCTCTTGGATCAGATGGACACATTCCTCCAAGATTTTTTCCTCAGCCACTCTTTTGCCCATCCCAAAATCTCGTAGGGTGGTGAGGGCAAAACGTAACAGCATGTTTTAACCAACAGAACATGCTGTTCTGTTGGTTAAACACCAGAACAGCATGTTCTGTTGGTTAGATGAAAAACACAACAAATGTTGCCTCACCTCTTCTTTCTGATTCCGAATCAGAAAACAGTCCACCAGGCCCCTGCATATGTTGGGGCTCAGTGTATCGTTCAGATGGTTGATTAAATCTTTGATATCTCTAATACTCGATTCCATACTTTTTAAAATTGCCTCCAGATTTTTATCCAACTGAACAGCCTGGGGAACGTGTTGTAAACCTAAAACATGTCAGTAAAAACAATGTATTTACTGAAGACAATGTATTCCAAACAAAATGCCCAATAGGTAGATTTAATAGATTAAACACTGAACAGAAATATAGAAACTAGACATTTAAGTTCTGGCTTGTTTAACACAATTAAACAACAACTTTGATTTTATGTGCCACATGAGTGTAAAAGCTTATATTACATGAAGGGTATGCACTCAGTGCATACAGTCCATGTACTCATATACTGTATATCCAGCTTTTAGACTCACATTCGATCACTTATTTGGCTGAGTTTAAAAAGAATATTTTCCAACACTAAATACCATTTTCTGTTTTGCTGACAACACTGTTTTCTATTATTTAATATTTGCCCCAGAGCAGCTATTTAAAATGCTTCTACTAAGTTATTCTCATTGTACATTGATTAAAGAATTATCTATGTAATAAAATTCCTATAGTTGGTTTTATTATTGATGTTTTTCTGTATATGAACTTTCATTTTACAGCCTACACACAGATGGAGCTTGGCAGTTATTCCTGCTTAAAACATTACCAATTAAAATGAATGCGAGGCTTACCTGGAGAACCTGAAAAGTGTATGTTCTCATTGAGTTATGTTCGCTTGCACACAGTGAGTGAGCACAAAGACGGACCCAGGTAGCTGACTTCAGTGCAAGCAGTGCATAATTTTTTTTACAGTGTTGGTAATGATTAATAAACAAGTTGGTGAGGATGAAATATGAAACCGAGTGTCGATCAGCAACATGTTACGTGAATGGCGTAGAACATGTGTGAATAACCGGTGAGCAGTCTGTACGTATGGTGTGTGTGTGTGTGGCTGGAGGTGTGGTCGAGGGAGAGCGTGTGACGTATGGGCGTAGTAGACGAGAGGTCAGTATGAGCGGGTTGGGAAGAGTGTAAACGGAGTGTGAAAGAGGGGACAGTGAAATTCAACCGGTGTGGGCGACATTGTTCATGTTGAAGGAAAGTGACAATAAAAAGTTTGGTTAAGGCAGAGTACTGGGGGAAACTCAATGGGAACTGGATCAAACATACAGAGAAAACAAACTGGGT
>NW_018129291.1:0-3601 GCF_001952655.1 Monopterus albus
AGTTGGGAGAAGGCGTGCTTGGGGAAATAGAGGATTCAGATTTTTTTATTGAGAAATAATAGTTTTTCCACTGTTTTTGGACTGACCCGGTTTCTATTCTTGCTGACAACTTCTCCAGCTTTTGAAAACACACATTCACATGGCACTGATGAGGCTGGTGTACATAGGTATTGCTTTGCTAGAGAAAACAAATATTTAAATATTTTTGTGCTCATTCTAGCAGTAAGGACTGTTTGAACCAGTCACTTTATTCACTCAGAGGGCCGAAGTCGAAGCAGTGGTTCAAGGAAAATGCCTTTGTGAGTTTGAAGCTTGTATCGGAGCATCAGTGTCAGACGGCATCACTAGTTTACGGGGTCTTTAATGTTTCCTTAAGCATAAGAAAGTCACTTTTGGCTTTTTCCCCTTTAGGGGTCGCCACAGCGAATCGTCACACTAACGACTCGCATGTTGACATTTGGCACTTGTTTTACGCCAGATGCCCTTCCTGACGCAACCCTGATTTGAACCCGGGCCGCAGTGGTGAGAGCGCTGCGCCTCAACCACTAGCCTTCCAGGGACGGCTCCTGGTCTTAATGTTTCCTTAACCATATTATATGTAATCCAATGTTATGAGCATGTTGCACAATTATATTTTAACATGCAAAAACAACTGTTTGGCTGGGTAGGTTGATATTTCTGTCATTGATTACTCAGACTGGCTGTGTTGGCTAGGCTAAAATATTAGCTAAGGCATTTTCTGATTTCAGTTCAATTCAGTTTTATATATATAGCACCAAATCACAACAAAAATCATCTCAGGACACTTTACAAAGTAAGGTCTAGACCTTACTGTTATTACTATTATTACAGAGGGAAAACTCAACAACCCCCCCTGAGCAGCACTTGATTTTGTTTTGATTTATTCTTTCAAGCATTTAAAAGCATTTAAAACAGTTGATATGACAACACATATTTTTACACACAATCCAATATCCATTTGCTTATACCTAATACATGCTTGAATGGAGTAGGAAGAAGTCAGACTTATCTAGTCCTACCCCATGACATCATCTTACCATCATTGGTTTGCAAGCAATAAATGATTCACACCCAAATTATACTAAACCATATAGCAACTTGGCGACAGTGGGGAGGAAAAACTCCCTTTAACGGAAGAAACCTCCAACAGACTCCGGCTCTTGGTGGGCGGCCTTCTGCCTCGACCGGTTGGGGTGAGTGGATAGAGGAGAGACAAAAGAAGAAAAGCAACAAGACACAACAAACAATCAAACACTGGTCAGGTTGATGTGGCCGGTGACTGCTCATCAGAAACATAGAGCTCCAGAGCCAGGGCAACCTGCAGAAAGGTACAGGGAGAGAGAGAGAGAGGACACACTACGGGGGAGAGGAGACACAAAGTTAGTGATGTGTAATGGTGGCATATAGATGGATGGAGAGAAAGGGGAGGGGAGGAGAGGAGAGATCAGAGCATCATAGAATGACCCTCAGCCTAGGCCTATAACAATGGGATGGTACACCAAACCAAGTGATCCTAGAATGCATGTCTAGTAATTTCATAGACACCACTAGTGTCTTTTGGCATAAGCCTGGTTACATAGAGCTATTTTAAATTAATTTTCAGTCAGTATTCAAAAGCATCACACATAATCTAACAACTGATCAAAATGAATAACACATTTGCTATATGGTTTCATATTGGTGCAGTGGTTAGTGCCATCACCTCACAGCACAGTCCAAAGACATGCAGCTTAGATTGACTGGTGACTCTAAATTGCCCGTAGGAGTGAGTGTGGGTGGTTGTCTGTCTACATGTCAGCACTGCGATAGACTGGCAACCTGTCCATGGTGGACCCCGCCTCTAACCCAATATCAGCTGGGATTGGTTCCAGCCCCCCGCGACCCTGTCCAGGAATAAGTGGCATAGACAATGGATGGATAAGTGGCATTTGCTGTTGGGAAGTGGTATCTGTCCCTGGAGAACAAGTGGCATACCACTTCAGAATCGCAATGTGCCTTTATGGAACTGGCAGGTGCCACTTACACAAAGAAACCTCCTTTCTTCTTCCAAAAGACCAAGGGCAAAGACCGGCAGCACCATTTGCAACTTCTTGCTGGATTTATTCTCCATTAGAAGCAGCTAAACAGCAGCTGTTTACAGCTTGCATTTCTAGCTCTTCTTTTTCTTTCTGAATGGCGCATACATACTGTATACTGTCACCTACTGGTATGGGGAGTTGTTTCTGTCACAAGTGCAGAACGCATATGGTAAAATCAACTGTTGGCTATAATTTGTGTGGTGTGTTCAAGCCCTACTTTTTGAACCTGACTGGTCCAAACAAAAGCAACTTAAGATGATGCAATAGTTGGCTTACATTGCTGCTGGTTCTGTCACAGCTTGGTGTGTGTCTGCCCTAAGGCTGTCATACATGTTTAACAAAGTAGTTTTAGCCATTCAAATGTAACACTATATTGACCGGAGTGATCAAAGAACAAAGAATGAGTTATTTTGAGTCATACTGATGAATAACCTATTTGTGTCATATATGTATGTTTGCAGGACAACCCAGGAGAAGACAACAATTTGCACAAGGAGGACAATCAGGAGAATAATACTGAGAGAGTACCTCAGGACAACATGGGAAATGTAAACTAGGAAAATGGTAATGAGCAACATACATAACAATGAGGAAAATACTAACAATGAGTAGCACCACAGCACAAGTATAAAGTCTGTTTTGTGACCCAACTGTGAGGTGAAAAAACTTCAAGGATGCAGGCTGTTATTCCATCCAAATACTCAGGTGCCTCCAGCTAAACATCCTGGTTTTAAAACATACCCATGTTGCACTACAGCTGTATTAAAGCAGAGAAATGTTTGCCATAAAATAGCTTCAAAAAAGTTGAAACATCCAAAGTTCGACATTCCCCACAAATCCCCACATTTTCTTCTGAGCAACATAACAGCATGTTTCTTTCTACAAGTACAAGCTGTTAACATAGTCATCAACTGCACATGTCCTTTTGATGAAAATAGATCCTTTCAGTTAAACTCTTATTCTAAAGTATTTAAGAATTATTTTACATCACATTTGTTTATGCAGCTGTCAAAATGTCAAACTCACCTGTTATGAATTTGACATTCAGAGATACAGGCACCTAAGAACTCACACCCCTTCACTTTTTGCACATTTTACTGCACTCTAAATCGCATTTTCCCCCAATTTCAAAATAAATTAACAGAAAATTGTGCAAAACCAAAGAGAAATTCTTTAAACTGATGTTTCACTCAAATACAGGCTCACAGAGCTGCTAACATTAGCCTTGTGCTAAGGTTATGCAGGTCATGTTAATTAGTCTTGTTTATATATTGTACGCATCTATAGTAGCCTGTTTCTGTAGCTTTGTGAATATGTGACGTGTGCTACTTCAAATCTAATATTTTATCCCTAATTTTGGATATCTTGTTTTAGTGCTGCTGTATCTGTATGGCCTGCACTATCTAACATCAGCCTGCATGCTAACATGATGCTAAACTATAATGTTTACCATGTCCATCATCTTAGCATAGCATGTGTCGGCAAGCCTGTAAAAACGGGTC
>NW_018129292.1:0-3601 GCF_001952655.1 Monopterus albus
CACTGTACAAGTATAAGACCATTTACTATCTGTGCAAGAGAAAGGAACCCTCTTCTATTTCAACCATCCATCATTTCCATCATCCATCATTTCGATATAACTAAAACACCATTTAAAAAAAAAATATTTCTTAATCCAGTGTCCAGGAAACACCATCAGTGAATTGGACAATTTGCTACAATTTGCTGTGGCGGAAACAAGGAACTCTCCAGTCAGCTACAGTAGCAGGCTAATGGCTTGCTAACACTCGGACACTTGGATCTGCTGCTGGTTCTTGAGACATACTGCAATGCTCACTGTACCAGAGTTCAAGGTTCGAGGATTTTATTGGCAATTCACCATATGTGCAGGACATACAGAAAATCAAAATACCATTTCTCTCTTACCTAGTATTGGGTGCCATAACATTTAGGAACTAAAACAGAATTAAGTAAAATAAAAATAAAAATAGAATAGATTAGAATAATGTAATTATGGTGAATCTAAAAGGTACAGCCAATTCTAAAGGGATGATTATAAAAGGATTTTTGTGTGCAGGTGTTTCTGCACAGATTTTTATAAATCTGATTAATTTTGGTCATGTGCCTTTTCTGCCTTATATGCAAACTTAAATGTTTTTGTATGGATGTACATGAGACTCATCCAAAAACTTCTCCAGAGGCTTGCTGTGCTCTGTTGAAAATGTAGTTGCTGTTTATTTGTTTGTTTTCAAGTCAGTTAGACTGGTGTCAGATACAGTATTTATGATCTGTATATGCTGAATAACAAGATCCTGAAAAATATATTGTTTCATACAGACCTGAAAAGTTTGTTATTGTATTACTGAACAGAAATATTTAATGATTAGATCTAATCATTTTAACTTCGAATATATTCAGTTTGTTATTCAAAGTTTGTTTACAGTATGATGTAATGTTACTGTGCAACCTGACACCTCTCCTATTAGAGGTGTGAATGACTGTTAAGTCTTTGGTCCCTGAGCTTGTCTGGTGGTACACATGAGCTGTACTTCTCTCCAAGGGCCACTGTACTCTTATTAGGGAAGTAATTGTCACTAGGCAATTATGTTTATATGTGAAATATTTCCAAGAAACTTACACAGTGAAACAAAGCAAGAACAGCTGAGTAACAGCAAAAGTGACATAACTTGGTGATCACAAAATAACTTCCATAATTGTAGTGTAAGAGTCATGGTCATGTCAGGTATTTTCTAATGACTCACACTGCAGACAGGAATTCAATAGCAGTCAATCTTCATATCTGAACACTGATCATCAGCTCACAAAACATAATGAAGACAACTGCTTTGCATGTTTTGCATAGCTGCGGAAAAGTTTGTCACCTTGGATTTACTGACATTGCCATCCCTAGACCTGTGCCACAGGTACAGTGTCGATGATCTGTCTGCCCTGCCCAGCAGCGTTATGTTGCTGAATGCTTGTAATTCATAAACAAACCTTTGATGTGTCAGATTGGTTAAACCTGTTTAAAGTCATAAGATAAACCTTAAATGAAGCCAGTGCCTCAGAATGGGTAGAGTTTTATGCTTTGAATGACTTGAAATCGAGGACTCGAAAGTGTGTGCTAATCTTTAAAAGATTGAGGACACATCGCTGTGGGGTGCCAGTGTTTGTGATAATGCTGGCTGAAGTCCTATTGCCAGTCCTGACAGTCTGGGGGCTGGAGCCTGCCAGTCAAAGTCCAGGAGCCAGTCACAGAGGGTGGGGTGCCCAGTGTGGACAGTTTGTGGGGGACAACTGTGTTGAAGGCGGAGCTCTAGTCAGTGAAGAGTATCCTGATGTAGGAGTCTCCATTTTCCAGGTGAGAAAGGGAATAGTGGAGGGCAGCTGCAATAGCGTCTGAGGTGGCCCTGTTGGGCTGGTAGGCATATTGCAGGGGGTCCAGTGTGTCCAGTATACAGTATATAGTAAGAGCACTGGGTCTATCTATCTGTCCTGTTTACCTGCTGAGTATTTTGTGTTTGTTTTATTTTAAAAACTATCCTTCAGCTAACACAAACATATAAATCACACTGAAAGTGAAACAAAACTTATATCTTCCCAGATTGTTGCCATTGCTGTTCCCTCATACATACACAGATCATTCAGTGGTTATACTGATCAGGGATCAGACAAACACCTGAACAGCTCAATGCACTTTTAGTATGACTGTATTAGTTGAAATCACTGTGTTGAGCACCTTTTTTCAGTGCAGTGTTAAAGAATAAGGATCAACACTTGGACTCACACTATTCATTAGATTGGAAACCCTATCTTTTTGTGCCTCTCCTCTTACCACTGTGCTATGAGCTCAATGTCAAGAAGACCTCAGTATTTTACAAAGTATCTACCAATAACCTTAAAATTGCAGTAATAAGTATTTGTATTGTTCGGCATGTCTATGTATTTTGAAAGAGCTCCTTCATAGTGACAAGTCCACAAAGAAAAAACCCAGCACAGCAGTTCCTGCAAGCTCTACAGTGTTTACAGAGCTCTTTGAACACTTTTATGAAATTCAAAACCTGACACCCAGGAAAAGTGTGCAAAAGCCTTTCCCAGCACTGTCTTAACAATAACAGGTTCCCCACTCCCTCAGTCCTGAATACAAAAGGTCACATACAGTTTTCAAAAGCCTCAAGTGGAGTAATGTAATGCATTTAGCTGATAAACAGCTTTGTGGAAAGCTGATGGTGTGAAGCTACACCTTGCTTTTCATTTTAATTGTGCACTACTTGCACTGAAGTCAGCCACCTGGGTCCGTCCTTTTTTTGACTCGCTCACCTCTGTGTCCGAGCGGATCTAACAATTGTTTAGACATGTGATTTAGTGTTATGGTAAAAGCAGTTATGGTGTCTATGTTTTTATTAACAATCCAAACACAAAAAATTGAAATATGATGTTTATTGTGTCAACAGTCATAATTAGAAACATATTGGCATTTCAGCACTCTGTGTAAAACATTAATGAAGCTTTAAGTTTCCAAAATCACCTTGGTATATTTTTCCAGAAATGATCATTCTGAATGCTACCCTGAACCAGTTGTAAAAGAATGCGTAGACAAATGGGTTTAGCATGGAGTTTGACCTTCCAAGCCAACTAAATGCTTCAATGACAAAAACAGGAATTGCATAGTTACTCACAGGCTGAAAGGTGAGGCAAAGAAAAAAAGGAGTCCAACACACCAGAAACACTCCCATCACCGTAGCCAGAGTTTTAGTGGCCTTTCTCTCCACCTTACTGACAGTTGCTCCAGATGCTGTGTTCTGGATTCTGTGGGCCTGTTTTTGTGCCACCTGCAAAATCTTCAAGTAGATACAGAGCATGATACTTGCTTGGAGATAAAAAGATCCAATGCACACAAAAGTGGGTGTTATTTTGACATGAAATGGACAACTGTCAACACATTTTTTCTTGCTGAAACTTCTTGAGAACATCTTGACCAGCTGCATCACTGTCTGGTATGGCAGCACTACTGCTATGGACTGCAAGGGCCTGCAACGGGTGGTAAATACTGCGAAGATCACCAGGACTCCACTGCCCTCTCTGCAGAGCATTTATCACCTAAGGGTGCATATGAAGGCTGCCTCCATCCTCAAGGACCC
>NW_018129293.1:0-3592 GCF_001952655.1 Monopterus albus
ACACAGAGCAGCCTGCAGCATGAATTAGGTAGAACCAGGCTGCTAAACTACACAGAACCACACCAGGCAAAACAGAATCAGCACAGCTCAAACCACATCAACAGCTGAAAACTATAAAACAGACCACCAATGCCTCCTGTCACCTGATGACTTCACACAAACTGCTCACTTAGATTTTATTTCACCCCCTTTGTTTTGAGGCTGACATTTCTATGTAAAACAACATTATTTGGTAATTTACTATACTGTATATTAAAAAAGAGTAGCTTCAGAAACAGAGAAAGCCAAATGTGAAAAAAAGTCAGAACACATTCACAAGAAAAGTACGTAAAAGAAAAAATGCTTGCTTCCTCTACCAACCTGCTCTTGAAATGAGTTGTCTATCCTCCAACCTTCGTCACCAATGACAATATTTTGTGTCTGCTGGAGGAATATGATGATTAACTTACAGCATTCAAAAACTAAAAGCTCAGCCCTTTAAAGAAATCTGAGTTGTGGCTCTCTGAAAGATAGTCGAATATGATTGGATGTTAGCACCATGTAACTTAACCTCTGTGCCAATGTATACCTTCTTGAATTACTCCTGCCTATTCTTTCTTCCTTTCTGTTTCCAAGGTTGTTTTGCTTGTTTATGTCTTTGTCAACGCTCTGTAACCACAACTGGCCACAATCAGGTGTTTACTACATGTGTGCAATGATGAGAAAGAAGGAGTTTTGAACATGGTGTAAGATGAAAACATGGGAATGAACAATTAGGGTTCACACACCTATGAATCAAGATCAGTGAAGCTACTGTGGACACCACAAAGACTAAAATGTAGTAATGTGTTATTTGCTGATCACACAAATATAGATGTTTTTTTAAGAGAGAACAAATGTATGGTGGTGTGTTAGAAGTTTGGGAGGATGAAGGTGAAAAGAGAGTTTACCAGACTGAGCATTATGATGTGGAGCAAATGAACAAATACTATGATAATGAATATATAATAAATAATTAAATGTAGGCAAAGATATCTAATGTGACCGTGTGCATCATGTGTTTGTCACCTGATTAGTTTCTGTTGCTCTCTGTGCTCTTTTACTAACCAAGGCTTTCATACATTGAAACTGACAAATCATGTTTCACTCAGACTCTGTTTCCAGCATCAAAAACCTCTGACTTGCTGTCTGTAGAGGTCACAAAATCTGAGCTATGTTTTTGAAGTTGTATTTTATTTAACATACAGTATAATCTACGTGCATGTGCCAGGATATCACAGTGAGGTATTAATAGGCTGCTACCATCAGCATCAGCTTTGTTAAGAAATGAATAACCACTTGTAGGAAGGAAGGAAGTGGCAACCTAAATTATTTTCACTCTGTTGAAATGTATAATGCTGATGTTATACTTTTTATTCCACTGCATTCATCACAAATATTTATATTTGTATTATCTCTGTTTTCTGACTCAGACATGATTTTGTCTGTACTAGTTCTAATATTTATGTGTCTATTCTACAGTATAGTAACTGAATTTGACTACAGTTTGAACCTGGTTGTCATCTGGTTGCTATAACACACCTCTGCTGCATATAACTGAAACATGCAGTCAGACTTTAATTCTTCCTTATTGCCATAACAGCTGAGCCTCACATCTAATAGATACCTGAGTAGACAATCAAATGTACCACTTTTGTAATGGGAAATTCTGTTTTGCCCCAAGCCCAGCACCCAGGAGATCATACACATCTCAGATGACCTGGGCCTGGACAGAGATGTAAGTTGGCTACAACCTCTCCAGCTGAAGTGGTTTGCCATTAAAGTGCTTATTTTTGAATAACAAATGTTCTACTTGACAGGTGGTGTGGGTTTGGTTCTGCAACCAAAAACAAAAAGAAAAACGCTTGGCCTTGCCACTGGATGAGGAGTGCGATGACCAGTACTATGAGCAGAGTCCTTCCCCACTTAATGTGGCCCCCTCCCTCATTCCCAGTCAGGCCTACCCACCTTCCAGCTATGCTGTAGCCCCTCCTTCCACACTGTACATGCCCCCACATCACCGGTATGATGTCCTGAAACAGGGCCTGCATCCTGGACTGGTGAGTCACCTGACAGGATGAACAGGCTTGGGTTGTCCAGGCCAGAACCACAGACGACCCTCTAAATCAGATCACCCGATCGACCAGCTCACACTCTGTTCAGACTCTGACACCCACAACTTCAGGCCCAGTAGAGCCGACAGTATAATCACACACAGAACAAAATTTTACAACAGCTTTTTCCATGCTGCAATAAGACTGATGGCAAATACAAAATGTGAAAAAGCTTGTGCAATAACCCCTCATTAGCCTACTAAGTAGAATACCATATACAATTCCACTATGTGTAATATCATGTGCAATATTTGAAACTCCCCATTTTACCTGCTATTTTATTCTTGTATCCACAATTCTATCAACTATTTTGTATTCTTGGGTGATCTTATATTTCGATTAGGAGTTCGTTCTTTTGGCTTTAAACTCTTTACTTGAGAGCCCTGCAGAAGAATTCCTATGTGCCTAGATTGTCTGTGTATGCATAAATGGTAAATAAAAATCTTGAATCTTGAAAAGGTTACTGGGGCAAAACACAAAACAGGAGATGTAAACTGAGCTTCAGCAACACAGAAACAGGCAGGGTGTGGTGAGAATATGAACCAGCATTTAACCTGTGGGAGTGAGAACAATTTTAAAGCTAGAAAGTCAGGGATAACAAACAACAGATGAAAACGATGAGCGGTAATGAAGAACCGGAGTCAAGCGCCGGCAGGTGAGCTGGCAAAACAGGAAACTCATACAAAATAACACTAAATATCAGGAAGCAAGTCCACAAACCCTAAAGGCCTCGGCACCAGGCAGGAAGCTGATGAGGCCACTCAGGAGGACGACCTTGGAGCTGAACAGGATACTGATGTTGGCTGGCAATGGTGGGTGAATCGCTCCTCAGTAAGCTGAGCAAACATGGTCAGGACCATCTCCGAGGCTTTGGTTGAGGCAGAGGAGATCCAGTTCTGGGCTGCTGCTGGAATCCTTGAATTCATCACCCCCCAGAGGATTACAGAAACAGGAACCCTGGTACCCATGGTGACCCACTGGAGCACAGGCACCAGAGTGGGAGTACCACTGGTGTACCCCAGGAAACAAGAGAAATAGTGGTGGCATTGAAAGGAACCTTCCAGGACATAGGAGCAGGAGTAATGTCCCATTTTACCCACCAGGACACAGGAACAAGAGCCGACAGTGTTCTTGGACAAAGTTCCCTGAGTCTCAAGAATGTGATTCATTATATTTTCTGCAATAAAAATGGCTTTCTTCCTAATTTTCTACCACCATTTCATCTATTTTCTGTCAATCTGTTGATTATTTTATTTCTCATTTTAATTGTTGGCATAGCAACAACATTAAAAATGCATCACAAATTATACAATAATGAAAAATAAATTGCTCCTGACACAGAAAATTAGAACATGGTGTGCACATATGGGAGAAATGCGGTACAATTCACCACTGTGTAACCTACAGTATGTACTAGTATATACCTTCTTGAATGCTACCCACCCAATGCTCCCAGTACC
>NW_018129294.1:0-502 GCF_001952655.1 Monopterus albus
TGCCTCATTCTCACCTCTTTTCTTTCCTCGTTGCTCTGACTTGCCGTTTTGGGCCAAATGGTAGTGTAATGTGCACAGTACAGTCCGAGCTGTGTGCATTCATGTGGGTTTATAACCTCTGGAGGAGGTGGGACGTCCTGATGTCTGTACTCTGTCATTTGTCTGTGTCTCTGCATGACTGCACAAACCAGTCAATGTATTAAATAGAGAAATCAGGCTAATCAGCAGATTAGTCCCTAATGAAAATAATCATTAGCTGCAGCTGGAAACAGAACAGTTGAACAGAGCTGCACCTCGACCATCTCCAACAGCAACATCCTGCTTTGACATCAGTGCATGAGCAATAATAATGTCATGATATAATATATAGTAGTCAAACAGTCCCAGGAGACGTGTTTCTGCACTGAGTACTTCTACTGTGAATACTTGAAGTCCTTTGGTTTCTTCATGATGACGGAGACACTGCTGAGCTCTGTAAACTCTGTCAACTCAGACAGACAGA
>NW_018129294.1:555-2206 GCF_001952655.1 Monopterus albus
CCAGTCAGTCAGCGTCCCCCCCGGCCCTCGGGGCCGGGTCTACGGTACATTTTTCACTGTAGCATTGTCATCCTCTCTTCTTCTCTCCTCCTGCCCAGCTCTCCTAGCCTTTTATCTGCTCGCACTTACACAGCCCTCCATGGCCTGAGCCAGAGACGCAGTCCCATGCCAGCTACCCACACACACCTTCTTCTGAGCATTGTCTAAGCTTCCCAGTACATGACCTTCTAGGTCACATTGACCTAGCGCACATTTCCTTTTTTCTAAATCTGAACAGAGCACACGAATAGTTCACATAAGGCTACAGCTACTGTACAGTATATTGTTCATCTAGACTTCTTCGGGATGTTTACCCACAAGTTAAACAAGGGGGACACAGCCCAAGATATTCTTGCTTGAGCAAGAGAAGAGAAACAGATCAAGCTTACATAGACACTTAGCTCAGCCTTACATCCTTACACAACTATTACAAATAATATCTATATATAAACTACATACTGTTCTATTACATATTACCTCTGGCCTGGTACCTTGTTTATTTTTAACCGCTACAGAATAAAGTGAAAAGCAGGACCAGCTGTGTAGCATTTATCTGACAACACATATTTCTACACACATCCATGTGACTCTGTGTTTATGATCATATTAAAGTGAGTTTAAGCACAACTGGTAGAAACGCTTTCTATTGTAGTGGTGGAAACTAGTGGACTGTACAGTGGGTACATGTCACTTTCTCTCCCTTCATCTTGTTGTAACTTTGTCAAATTAATTCTCTGGTTCCTTCTCATAAAACCACAAGGATGACAGACACACACTGATCTCATAGAGAAACACAAACATTCTGGCTCAGGAGGTGACACAGGATCAGTCTGGCTGTGCTGTCACACCCCTACTGTAAATTTTACTGTAAGATTTTACAAATCTGTCAGTGAAATAATGGAGAAAACAGGCTAATCAGCAGATTAATCCCTAATGAAAATAATCATTAGCTGCAGCTAACTTGTGAAACCATGTCATGGAAAAGCAGAGACAGGGCCGAGTCCTACATATGTGATCAGATGGAGAGGTCCTCAGAAGGATGTTAATACTACGAGCTGATGTGCTGCATAAACACAGTCCAACACAGGATGAAGGCGACTAGGTACAGTTTCTATTCAAGGTCAGTGAAGAGAGAGCACAGGGATTTAGCACATGTCCAATGTGTGTGTCTATGAAGGGAAACCTTCAGTCTGACTTTGGGGGGGACGGGGATCATAAAGTGAATTTCAGGAGAACAAAAGAGGAAATTATGAAAACTGGGTGGGAGCCACATCTAATGGCAAAGATCCCAAACAGAATTTAATACCTGACAATGAGGTGACGAGTGTTTTAACTTGGAAATGAGCTTGACTGTAGCTAAAGGGTTAATCCCACAGTTTGTCCCAAAGAGCGCTCCTCCTCCTGGAATGAGGTCCAGCCTGATAACCCTCATTCTTCTCTCAGACACAGCAGCTCCACTCTGTCCTGATGTTTCCTGGTTCCCTCCCCTTCAGATCTACAGGTTGAAGATGGGTGTAACCAACATGTGGTGACGTGCGAGAGCTGACAGGCCCCGTTCACTGTACAAACACCTGTTGTGTAGATCAGTGCTCAAACTGGTTTCACTTGTCAG
>NW_018129294.1:3389-3592 GCF_001952655.1 Monopterus albus
ATATCTGTTATTATCTGAGGGAAACAGAAAAGCAACAGCAATGAAACAACAACAGTCTTATTCTAGTCACCCAGACAGATTCACTGAATGTTGTCAGGTCCTGAGTAGAGAGAGTCTGACTGGATGTTGTTACTGGGAGGTGGAGTGGACAGGGACACTATATGGACTAGCAGTCGCATACAAGGATATAAGCAAAACAGGGG
>NW_018129295.1:0-2606 GCF_001952655.1 Monopterus albus
ACTCCAACATAAGTGATTATATCCAAGTATGTCCTCTGTTCTGGAGAGATGTCTGTGGGGATGTCTGTTGCCATCAGAAGTGAAAAAGAAGTGAGGTGGTTGCAGGTGCAGGTCACATTATTGTTTATGTCAGAAACAAACTTACACCCTGTACCATCCCAAGCACCGAGATGATCAAAGAGTGTGAAGTTCCAGAAGACGCACTGTGGGTTCCCTGTCAGGGAGTTGTTCAGCTTTTCATAGCTCAGAGTGACATTCTGAATTGTTGCATTTAGTTTGACAAGCACCACAGCAGCATTGATGTTGTTACCAATGTCAGGTACATTCTTGTTAAAGAGGCCGGTGTTAAATGCATAGTTCCGTGCTGGCATAACATTAGTAAAGTTGAAGAAGGTGATGGTGGTGATAAATGAATTGGTAAGATTAGTGTTTGGAATGTATATGGTGATGCTTGAGTTCAGCTGATCCCAGTAGGAGGTAGTGAGTGCAGATCTTTTGAGCAGAATCACTCCTGAGTTTGTGCTGAAGTTAGACACATTGACTAACCTGGTAGACAGAACCTCCACTGAATTCATTAATTGTAAAGTGGCATTGCTTTGATTATTATTCAGATATGTCCAGGAGCCTTTTGCATCATTACCAGTAATGGCATCAACCATTTCTAGTATAGTCTGCAAATGAAGAAATATTTCTTTGTGAGGGTACAATCTCATTAAAAGTCAAAAGGTACATTTGTTGCCATAACACATATCATTTCTTAAAATTCTATGAGGTAGAGTTTAACTTACCTTCATGGTGTCAGATTTAACTGCAGTGAAAATATTTGCAACGGTGTTTAGGATTTCAGTGATAGCTGATATGGTTGCAGGTAAATTGACAATATCGCTTTTATTACCCTGGACAGCATTACTTAGGTTTCCCACAAAATCTGTCACATTGTTCTCTGTCAGATACTGAAAGAATGAAAATTTTTTTTTAAAAGTCTTGATATTTTGATACTATGGGATTTCAGATTATTCATGGAAAATGCAGGCCAAAACTGTTGTGCAACATAACATGTAGGCCACAAGACTGTGGACCAGGAAATACTGCTATTCAGTGGAAATTAAGCAATTATGCCTTGTTTTTTTTTTTCAGAACACGTATGAACGGTTTGTCAAAAATATTCCTAATAAAATACTCATAAGTCCCATGTAAATTGAGAAAATTATTGGTCATTATAGCCCAAATCTACAAGCATGTACAAGTACAGTATGCACATGGCATCATGGCAGTGGGAAAAAATGACCTGGAGAAAACTAAAACATTCACAGTAAATGGATATCACTAAATTCAGTCAACCAGACTCAGATTATCACCATTTGCAATCAACAGACAAACTGACTTTGGTACATGAAAGAACCAGGTGAGCCCCAAAGCCCCCAGGCAAGATCATCAGCACTCAGCCTACAGAAAGCAGTTTGGTAGATCACAATACATACCTTCAACTTATTGAATAAGTCACCGATTTCTCCTATGATGCAGGTGTCTTGCTGAATGCTCCAATTTCCAGGTGACACACAGACCAAAATAATGCTCCCGATAGTACATGTTATATTTTCTGTGGTATGTTCTGGTCCAGCCCCATAAAAAGCATGATTACACCAAACACCTTGAAATTTAAATAATGTATTAGTGAAAAAGAAATTGTAAATGCAGTGTAAATGGGGTTTGAAATGTTGATTGGAGTTGGAAATTTTGAACAAAGTAAAACATCAGTTAGGAATTCAAGTCAAACAAAATGTAATAAACAAGTTTTTACTTACGTATTTCTCCAGAGTCAAAGGCAGGGAAAGTGCCCTTAATTTCACTGAGGAATCCTTTCCTTGCTGTTTGTAGTTCACTCCCAATAGTCTGGCCTGTCCGAAGAACGTAGTTTACATTTACACTTCCTGGACTGTAAGGGACAAAAACAAAGCCAAAAATGTGATATGGAATGTGGTTTAATTACTGCCTCAAAATTTTTGTTATTACCAAAATTAGCATACTGCACCTGAACCCTGTCACAAAAGCACTGATATACCCAGGGATTATTTTGAAATTATTCTGTAACTGTGGAGAGATATAGTTAACAATAACAACATTAGAACCCAGAGAACTGAAAATACAAGGTAGAAAAGGAGGGACCTGGCCCTCGAGGGCTGCTGCCTTGCTTGTCTGAAGATAGCATCTTAGGTGAAGGTGGAGTGAGGAAAGAAAGTGAATTGGTATCTTCCAGCTTCTGACTGACTGAACACACCTGATCCAGATAATCAGCAGTGGGTAGGGCAGGGATAATTGGAACACAGGCAGGGCAGAGGCCCTCAAGGACCAGGATTGGCCACCCCTGAGTTAGAATAGGGTGTAAACAGTGTGCTTACCATGTTATTAATCCTAGTTTCAAGATCCTTGTATGTAGAACTTGTTGGATCATCTAATTTTGGATCATAGTCCTTCAACAATGTGACTGACAAAGGCACCTTAAAAACTATGTTGTAAAAACGGATGAAAAAAGGACCAAAGCTATTAATACACATTTTGATATTTTTGGTGATGTACTGACAGATAAACAAGGTAAGGTAGACAGG
>NW_018129295.1:3493-3592 GCF_001952655.1 Monopterus albus
GGTGGGGGTAGTAGCTGTCGTAGTAGTATTTGGTGTAACAGCTGGCACAGTAGTAGTTGTAGTAGTAGTCGAGGTAGTAGCTGTCGTAGTAGTATTTGG
>NW_018129296.1:0-769 GCF_001952655.1 Monopterus albus
TCTTTACTGCTCGCTCGTTATTGTGTCAAGCGATCCTTACAAAAAAATACAGGCAGCAGATACAGCACAAACTTAAGGAGCTTAACAGAGGGGCCCTCTGAGATGTAGTCATTGGTGTAGAGTGAAAACAGCAGAAGGGAGAGCACACATCCCTTGGATGGAGCCTGTGCTGATTGCCCAGCTGCTGGATGTGGGTTTTCCCAGCCGCACCTGCTGCTTCTTGTCTGTCACAAAGCTAGCGATCCACTGACAGGTGGGGACAGCAAAGTGAGCACTCACGCACAGACACAAAGAGCGGACCGCACCCAAAAGAAAAAAACAATACTTCAAAGACTAGAGGCTTCCTAAACCTCAGGTTTTAACAACTATAGTACCTATAAAACAGCTCATTATTATAATCATCATCATTATCATTATTATTATTATCCTAATATTAATATTATGCCTTATTCATTATTTATTATATGATATGACTTTGCATCCACCGTCACACGGAGGTACACACACACATGCACGCACGCGCCTCTACAGACGCAGTTAAAATACTCTCACTCACGCACAGACACAAAGAGCGGACCGCACCCAAAAGAAAAAAACAAACTGCGCAGTAACAGATTCAGTATATCTACAATATATCTACAGGTTGTACAAACCATTAATATAACCCAATATATATTTTCTTAAACAAAGTTTTGTCATATTTCATAAAACATGAAGCAATTTACAACGCATATACTCAGCCTATAGTCAAACACACACATTTAAGTCC
>NW_018129296.1:1312-3591 GCF_001952655.1 Monopterus albus
AAAATGTTCAGCTCTTCAAGGACATTCATGTTTCTATTCAGAAGTTTTCTAAACTTCATACTTTTGAAATATTTTGTTTCATTTTGAAAATCTTGCTCCAGTCAAATGAATGGGAAAATTCTACTTCAGCATACTTTCAGGTATCAAAATGTTCAGCTCTTCAAGGACATTCATGTTTCTATTCAGAAGTTTTCTAAACTTCATACTTTTGAAATATTTTGTTTCATTTTGAAAATCTTACCCCATTCAAATGAATGGGAAAATTCTACTTCAGCATACTTTCAGGTATCAAAATGTTCAGCTCTTCAAGGACATTCATGTTTCTATTCAGAAGTTTTCTAAACTTCATACTTTTGAAATATTTTGTTTCATTTTGAAAATCTTGCTCCAGTCAAATTGATACTGATCAAATATCGATAGATCTTTTCGAACAAATAATTATTCATTTCCTAAACATCATACTTTTTGAACTATTTAGTGTTTTTTAGCAAATTTTTGCCCATTCAAATGAATCTGGAAATTCAACTTCAGCATACTTTCAGCTATTTTAGCTATTAAAATGTTCAGCTCTTCAAGGACATTCATGCTTCTCTTCAGAACTTTTGTAAACTTCATACTTAGCTATTATTAATATTAATATTTAGCTTTATTTTGAAAATCTTGCCCCATTCAAATGAATGGGAAAATTCAACTTCAGCATAATTTCAGCTTTCTCAGCTATCAAAATGTTCAGCTCTTCAAGGACGTTCATGCTTCTATTCAGAAGTTCTCTAAACTTCATACTTTTAAAATATTTAGCTTTATTCTGAAAATCCTCACCCATTCAAATGAATGGGAAAGATGTACTTCTGCATACTGTCAGCTATCAACAGCATTCAGGTGTCAATGTTCAGCATTTTCAGGGCGATCTTTCAGCACTCAGCATCCATACGCATTTTCTTCAGAAAATGCAATTCTCTAGTTTTACTTGCGATCTTCTGTCTCAAAGTAAGCATAAGCATAAACTTTATTGCCAAGTATTTCAAGAACACAAGGAATTGGACTCCATCTCAATGCTCCCTCAATGTGCATAACATAAAAACTAAATAAATACACAATATGTACAGCACATTACAATGACAACATTAACATGTGTAACCATTGTAAAATATACTATCTTAAAACACAATGAAAACACAAAATAAAAAACAGTGTAGCAATGTAAAGATCCGGTTCAATGTTCACTTGTCACAAAAGCTAAGTAAAGGAACAGGTCTGTAATTTTTACACGCCACAATGCACATACCAACATTCAAAATTTTGTGCCCAGTAGCCATGAGGGCGCCCATTCATACAGTGGGCGCAGCAATACCCAGTAGCTATAGGCACTTTGTTTGTGTATAACTATTCTACCATATTCTCACACTTGAGGCTCGGCTCTACTAACATGGCAGTTTTCGAGCTGTTTTTGAGCTGGACTTTGCAGGCGTTTGTGATTCTGTTCTCTCTGACTTTAACTGCACTTCTTGGTTGCTGTTTGTGTATTAAATACATTCATATGAAATATGACCACATACCCGGACCTCCGAGAGACAGGTAAGTGGGTTGTCTAACTAACGCTATTGCATGCAAATTTATCCTCTTTTCACATTACCTAGCCCCAGTAACTAACAATATCTAAAATAATTGTGTTGACATTAACTTACCTGACACTTCATGTTTTTGTCGTCAGTTTTTTCTTTGGACAAACACCGACGATTTTGAGAACAATGAAAAATGGCGATTTTGAGACCCACCAAACAACAGCAAAACCGTTCCAAAGTAAGCACAAGCAAAGTTTAGACACAACTATACAAAATCATCTGACTAGCTTGGTAAACGTTAAAAACCTATTAGCCTAATGGAAAGAGGTCAACTCAAACAAATTATATTGCAAACACCAGGGGCGTTGCTAGACATAAAGCTCCACTCGGGCACAGTACCCCCGTTACTCCAGTCGCACAATTTTTATTCTTGAATATCTGCTGCCTGAATAAAATGTGCTATACATTTTGCCATGTGAACTTCTATTGAACATTTCTTTGCATTCTTATGCATTTCACAGTCATTGGACTGTCAAGCAGCCACACGTTTTGTCAAATTTAAACTTTCACAACAGGTTAATATATCAACAGATCATTAATTTAAAATAATCTTATCTTTTTTTGTAATTCATAAGGCTACATAACGTGTCGATGCTCCAACTACTTCTAAATTGTCTTGTGCAATGGATGGCTACATTCTCAGTTTGCACATGCATA
>NW_018129297.1:0-3588 GCF_001952655.1 Monopterus albus
CTATCTTGGGTCAGTGAAATGTTTAATTCTCCACTCCAAAAACAAAACACTGATGCAAGTTACAGAGAAAGCGGGACACAATACTTGAGTATGAGGCAAGAATTCAGTGAGAGAATAAGGACTTTGAAATACAGGATACAAACTTGCATTCTCAGTTAAAAAAGGGGGGAGGGGTTATTTTGTCAAAAAAAAACCAACAAAGAAGTGCCCACAGCACAATAAAATGCCTCCATGAGGTTCAGCCATCAATGCAAATCAAGTGGCAGGTTTCTTATAAATCCTAAATTTCACTGATTTCTAACACAATATGATGAGACTAAAAGTTCTTAGGTGACAAACATTTTAACCTGACAGTGAAGACCTAGCTGGGTTAGTTTCTCTCTGGAAGTCACACCCTCCATGCTCATTTAAAAAAAACACGGTAAATCAGATACCTGAATGACAACTATCCTTTGCACTATTTTGACTGTCATAAGGCCATCATCTGAACTTTCTTAACTGATCTGAGGTCTTTGATGATATCTTGACCAATCAACACAGATCCATTAAGATTTAATAATTGGGAATATAGGAATGCTTATGTATATGGCAAAGCAAGCATTAACCAGATTGATATGGTGCACTTCCAATTTGATTTTGAGTATTTTGTATGAATTTTCTTGTTTCACATTGGAAAGTACAACATAGCAGTCTGTAACTTGGAAAAAACATTTGCAAAATGTACCATGCTTTTACGTAATGAAAGAATTATTGTGATATTGCTAATGAGAACAGGTAGCATGTTTTACTGTAATAATACAGCTGGTTACAGGAACAAAAGTGACATGCTGAGTGAGGACCAGATACACCAGAAATCATAACTAAATGAGGATTATATAAGGAGTTTTAGGCCATATTCATGTGGTCAGAGGTTTAGCAGTCATTCCTCTGCGAAGCAAATATATGATTGGTTAGGTTCAGCTCCAGGAAAAGCTTGCAGGTTGGGATGGTTTACCAAATCTCATCTTACCCTTGTCAGAGATTTATCAGTATCTTCACATTCTTGAATTTCATAAACAGGGAGCTGTTTCGAAGCCTCACACAAGGCAAACTCTTCATCAAATGTTTCTGAACAGTGTAGTAATTCTTGACTCTCTGCATGTACATTGTGAAGTGGCTCATAGACAAAGGATGCATCCTCATAATCTTCACTTCCTGAGGATGACACCACTTTTTCATTCACATTTTCTAGCACTCTAGGATGGCTGAGATGATCCTGCTGCTGACTTCCACTTGATCTAGTTTCTGTCTCGGGGTCTTCAGGTTCAGTCACTGAGAAATCTGACGCAACTTGTTTGCAGTCAAAGTAAGGCTCTGGATCATAGTATTCATAGGTTGGGCTGTCTGCACCACTATATACAACCTCTTCAGTTCTTGGATGCACATGGGTATGCACATTTCCCTCCTCATCAGAGGATGATGAAGTAATCTCTGCTTTGGGTTTAACTGAAGTTGGCTGAGAGGCAAAACGCTGATAAATGATCAGAGTCAGAGCTTCTTCTGAAGGCTGTCTACTGGCCCTTGGCCTATCCTTATCTGAGGATGTCTCTACTTTTTCTGAGGAGGGGTACAGCATCAGTTCCTCAAAGCAAAAATATCTTTCAGGTGTTACTTTCTCAGGAGTAATTTCAGAAACAGGTTGAGAAAAGAAATCTTCAGCCTGAATGGCTTCAGAGGTTGCCTCCCATAAATCTGTAGGTTGATCTGAGGTACACTGTGTTGATGTTTCTTCTGTCACTCCCCCTGAGATATTAGATGGTGTAGTTGATTCATTGTGTTCTTGATTTGGAAGAATTTCATTTGTCAAATCTTCCTCACAAAGATTGTTTTCAGGTAGGTGAAACTGGCTCTTTGCAGGGAAAGACATTGAAAAAAATGCCTCAGCGGCATCGTATTTGCTTGACAGGAACGAGTCCAAATGCAAACTGGAGTTCAGTGATTGTTCCCCCACTTTGCAAAATCTCTGGGGAGAGTCTGGGACTGAAATAGACTCAGTAGGGGATACAGGACTGTCTTTACATTGACCAGGGCTTGAGGGTACACTTGTCTCAGAGGATTTTGTTATATCGAGAGCAGCTAAAACTAATTCAGGTTCATCTTGAGAGGATGTTTGGAAATGCGCAGGCTCTGTGACAGCTACATTTGTGTGTTTAGTGTCTTCTGTAGGACATGGATCTTCAAATGAAAGGTCTTCAAACTTGTAAATTTGATCAACTTCTGAGCTTTCATCACTGGATTCTGACAAAGGTGGGTCAAGTGTCTCTGGACTAAACTTAAGTTTCATCTCCTCCAGATCTGACAGCAGCTGGTCAAGCTGAGGGGACCCAGACCCCGGTGGTGTTGAAGTGGATTCTAAGGGTATGACGATTTGATCATCTTGACATTCTTGAGCTGTTTGACTTGGTGAGTCTGGGATCATTGAGCTTGATTTAGGTATGCTAGGATCTTCCCTTTCTTTGAGGAGTATTTCATTTGTTTCCTGTGGTGAGCTACTTTGACTGGTCGATGTTATTTCAGATTTCATTTCACTTAGGTCAAAGGTACCTGGAATTGATAATTCTAGTTTTTCAGTGGAAAGTGTGTTTGATTCATTTGCCAAGGATGGTGTTTTAGTTGGAAAGACCTGACTCTGTCCTAGATCAATATTGTTTTTCTTAGAAGAGTCTGAAACATTTATCTTGGAGGATGCTGTTGATACCTGCAAGAAATGATACAATGAAGTGGGAAAAATGAGTATGATTTGATTTCTTTTGTTGATGGAAGAATGAGTCAAATGAAGAATGCACCTGTCAATGATAAGTTCAGCTTTTTTACTTGAGACAATAGTGCCACTAATGAGGAAATTCATTTGTAGTCCACATGCATTTAGGTCACTGCAGTAGTATCTAATAAAATGGCTGATTAAGATGCTGAAAATTAGGATTTTTTCATATATTCCTGACAATAGGAGATATTACAAATAACACTATCATTTTACAATAAGAAGGGCACAAATGAACTTGAGTCAAAATCAGGATTTGGTGTACATGCATAATTTTACACTAATTTCAAATAACTGGCTGTTGCATTGTCAAATCACAAGTACAGAAAGCATTACACATCCCCATGAAAATGCTAAACCCACTAGTTTAGAGTATCTGTTACAGCCAAATGCTATTAGTGTCTGTTCTACTGCAGGTCTTCTTGTCTCCAATTGTTATTAAAACTAACAGCCTACAGACATACTGCTTCACTAAGATCATTCAACATTTTGAAAAGCATACTGTAATTGTTTTGTAAAAAAATTAAACTATACCAGGTGTAATACAATCAACACAAGCAACCAGTGGTGCTGTGTTCCATGCTTAAACATTATTAAAGAATTAAATATATGAAAACAGTGGGGGCCTCTGGCTTATAAAAAGGATTGAAAATGAACAGCCAGTACATTCCATAAATGTGACATATACATCAGGTGGTTTAGGCTTTTATGGCTGTTGAGTGAAAACGAGATTAGTGCTATGCGGCTTAAGGTAACTACAGTAGACTGTAATCTCAGAAAAAAAAAAA
>NW_018129298.1:0-2651 GCF_001952655.1 Monopterus albus
GGACAATTAACTCTAGGCATTACCATTCGCAACACACACACATTCACAGCTTTACTAATACGCATTACATTTTACCAAAAAATGTTCACAGAAGAGAATAAAATATTTCATGATTTTTTTTATTTTTATTTTGCCATGACATTTTTACAGTATAGAGGGGGAATGGTTGTTCAGCTTGGAGTCAAATCCTGAACATTGCCGTGCTTGCCTTATCACGTGGCCACCAGATAATGTGAGATATTAACGGTGTGAGACATTGCAATTCAAGACATTGCAATTCAAGCACCAACACTGTTCACTGTGCACACATAAGAGAGTATATTGTAGAAAACACTGGTATCCTTATGCACTTATATGAAATGTAACTTTCACTGAGTTTGAAGTATGGGCACTGTTTCATATAATTGAACTGAACAAGAATGTAACCTTTAACCATGTTTTAATTAACTGCAATGTGTGTTCACTCTATCACTGAAATGTACTCTTGGGAGTAGTGCTTGGCACTCCTTCACATGAGGGGAGTCACAGGAAAAGGCAGATGATTGAAAACAGTGGACATAAAGATGTCTGGTACACTCCACTTGTTTATTATTAATGAACTGATAAGGATAAGTTTTAGCTTTCTCAGCATTACTGAGTGTTCATGTAATCATTGTGTGTATGTGTGCTTTTGATCACAGGAAAGTACCTTAGTTTTAGGGAGGAAGACAAGTGTCATGAGATAAGCACTGTGTATGGTGGGATAGAACTTTGGTTGAGTGTTGATTGATCTCAGCTGCATCCTAAGGAATGTAAGGAGGCGAGAAGAATAGTATATAACACACAGTGTTAGAGATGTAAGATCAGATCATCTTGGCTGCTGCTGCTGTATGATCTCCAGATGCGCATCTGTGAATAAAGGTAATTAAGTGCACTTTGGTATTTGTGTGACTGAATATTCTTTCCATCATCTGGAACCCGATGAGGAGGTGGTACACTTCCGTCAATAACCAACTGACAGAAATTGCTTTGAAGAACTTTCTCGGTCATGCAAGTGTCTGTCAAGTTACAGATTTCTGCAACCTGGAAGGTGAAATAGGAAAAATAGAACAACTAACTTTTGGAATATGCACCTTAATTTGCCTAAACAAATGAATCTTTAATTTAATTAGTTGTGATCTGACTGAGATGTGTTGATAAAACATTTTCTTTGTCACTGCAGAGTTTCAACAATGAGAATCATCACAGCAATAACTATCTTTCTGGTGGGAGCTTTTGCTCTGTTGGTCCTCTATCTCTGTAAAGATTTTAGTGACCACAAAACAGGTCGCCTTTATGGTGATGAGAGAGAAGATGACAGTAAAATAAGGTAAACCACCACAAATAACTCCTATGTATACTCCTGGCCAAGGTGTCAACAAAATATGTCTGCTGCCAACATCAAAGACTTCAAGTCGCTTCCTGATCATATACAAGACTTTCTCTACTATCAACATTGCCGCCATTTCCCCATGCTGCTGGACATTCCTGACAAATGTGGGGGAGCTGATAGATCTGCAGAAGTCTTCCTTCTTCTGGTCATTAAAAGCTCCCCTGTGAACTATGACCGCCGAGAGGTGCTGCGTAAAACCTGGGCTAACGCAGTTCATGAGGAGGCAAAACATGTACTATAAATACGTAAAATTGTATTTATAATTACTACATGGATATTATGAAGGACATTGTTTCCTTAGCAGATAAACCTAATTAAAATCCTTTTGCTTACAGATATGTGATGTCTTGAAAATATTATATCCTAAAATGAGGACAGTGAGTGGTGGATGGTTTCTTTATAAATCCTCTGGTAGGGTACAGTTGTTTTGTTTTCTGTGACAAATGGATTTAAGCCCAGAAAGTTAAAATTAATAGTTGTTTTTATATGGTATGCTATCGCCACATAGTATTTATGTATAATTTTGCTGATGGATTTAAAGTAGTTATTTGCTTTCTTTGTCCTAGATTATGTGCACATTTTGTAAGCATTAGCACTTTGGCATGTATCATCCGATTAATAAATGGTTCTCACTTAATCTGTAATATATTATACCAGCATTTAAGTCTGGGAAAACACAAAGCCTCAGAAATGTCCTGTTTGGAAAACAATTTTTGATGTGTCTTTTTGCTTATAGAATAAGTTGGGATCTGAAATTAGGGCATTACAGTAGAAATGACAAAAGCATGTGTGCATGTTGTACCAGGTAGCCATGTATTTATCTTAATCTTTATGCAATGAATATATCTAAGGTTTGTCTTACTAACCCTCCTTTTAACAAGGATATCTTTATGCAAACTGGCAAATTAATATATTTGTTTTATTTTGTACAGCAGGGTGGGGCCGTCGCAAAATGTCCCTGATTGCACCAGAGGACACTGGCTACACTGGACGGGTTTTGAAGACGGCAAGCAGTGGGGGGAAATGTACCATTTATATTTCACCAGTTCAAGAGGAACTAGACACGGCTCCTTTACCCTTAACTGATGAAGCCTTTAAAAACATGCCAAAAGCTGTCTGTCATAGATGTAATGACACTATCCCTCTCCAGTTCATAACTGAACACTTAAAGTGTTGTGTGTCTGATAAAGACATAAACTATGAGGAGAGCAACAAAAATGAAAGCACACCATGTAAGAAT
>NW_018129298.1:2680-3587 GCF_001952655.1 Monopterus albus
AGAAAGTCTGTGATAGTGCTTAATTAAATTATCCCCCAAATTTTACCTTTTCCACCTAACCTAGCACAATATGAGAATATATGTGAATGTGATATTTTTGAGTCATTAAAGAAGATTAGCATTGTGGTGTGTACACTTAAATTAACAGATGTGATGCCCAGATTGCACTGGACATAGCCTTTTTATTGATAATCTTCTCTGTACTATTTTAAAATCATTTGATTCTTGCATATTAATGTACATCAGTTACCATGATAAAACTAGCATTATCACTTTAAAAAAAATGAATGTTAGCACTATTTTTTAGATCTTTTCTATTCCTCTGTTTCTCAGCCACTGTTGAGCAGCCATGTCCTCTTTGCATGCAAATGTTGCCTCTCGAGCTTCTGGAGCCACATGCAGCTACTTGTGGGGATCTGCCAAGGTTTGGATTATATGTGTTATATTATATGATTATATGTCAGTGGTTTTTAGAATATGTTACGTGTAGATAGTCAATTTCAGAAAAGTAGAAAATTATGCTGTGAATCTGGACAGTGCAGGGAAGGCAGTAGATGAGTGCAGTAGAGTGATCATAGATGATCAAGATCCAGTGCCTGGACCTTCTGGAACAACCACAAGTACTGAAGGTAGGTAGAAAAAATAGGGACAGGAAGTTGTGATCTTGACTTTTCTAACTGCTATGTACAATAACTACAGAGAGGTAGTAAAGTGGTAATTGACAAATCAGAAATATAAAACTTCTCAGATTTGATATTCAAAATAATTGTTTTTGTTAGTGTGGGGTTGTGTTGGGGAAGAAAACCATTTCAGTTAAAATGTATAAATTAATTATGTTAAATTCTATTGTGTCTTTCACTAGAGCGGTTTACTATCCAAGACCTTGATAAAGCCATTTCTCAATTTC
>NW_018129299.1:0-2224 GCF_001952655.1 Monopterus albus
ACAGAGAGAAATAGAGCTGCTTTAAAAATTTCATGGGACTTAACAAATGTTGAAATGGGTCAATTTACAGTCTTCCTGGAAAGAGCTGCATCCAAAAAGCTGATGACAACAGCTGAAGTGTTGAACGTTCGCATCAGAATCACAGCCTGCATCAACAACTTGCAGGAGAGAATCAGATTGATTGAGGAAAAACAAAAAGTGATCCAACATAATGAAGAAGTGCTGAAGAAACATGAACAAGAGATGAAGATGAATGAGGAGTTCACAGTAGAAGCTGATGAGGTTTACAAAGAAAGAGAGGATATCACAGGTGGGATGTGGTGGTTGGTGTTTTATGAAGGAGCTGTCTGCTGCATTGTCTGTGAGGAGAACTGTCACTATCCTGGATGCACAATGGCCTGGAGTCCTAACAGCTGTGAGGTCATGAAAAAAGGCCACTGTACTTCATGTACCAATAAGTGTCCAGTGTCAGATCATGTGAAAGTACAATGGAGATATGTGACCAAGACCAGGAAAGTTATGAAGACTGTAAAGGAAATGAAAGAGAAGTATGAAAAGAATAAAGCTGAAAGTGAGAAGAAATTAAGCCTGTTGGAAAATCTAAAAGAGGAAATGGAAAAGCTGAAGATAGAGAAGAATCAGCTGCTTGAAGAGGTCTACCAGCTTGTTGTCAGACTGGAACAGATCGCCCTGAATGTCTGTTCTCTGTCCACTCATGTCCACTTGGACTAATTTATGGCTTTATAACAATAGTAAAGGATTTTCCTGAGGTTTCCTGTAGGAACAGGACTGACCATCACCCTCTGGCTCAGGTTATTACATTGAAGGGATTTTATTAGAGTTTTCCAATAGGACAGAGCAGCAGGTGATAGACTTACTTTGTTGCTCTCTAAATATTTTATGGATGTAAAGCTTAATGTTTCTCTCTACATTAAGTAAATATCCTTAGGAAAAGCAATTGTTTCTCCCCAGTGTGCGGATTTAGGTTTCAGGGTTTTCTCTCTAAATATGGATTTGTGTAACAACTCAATTAATTCATTCTCTTTTCAGGAAAGCGTCCATTTCTCCCCAACACAGTTTAATTTTAAGGAATTTTGGCCTAATAGTTTTGTTAGAGATAAAAAAATAAATTAAATCTTTTTTTTCTTTTTTTAGACCTGTTGTAATGAAATAAATAATTCCCTTAATTTAAACAAACGGAAAGGCGGCTGTTTTCCCCCTATTGTAATGTAACTCTATACATTTTGATACAGATTAAACCTGAATTATTTTCTTTTCAGAATTGCTGTAAATAATTATTAAACAATGTGCAGAGTTGTAGAGTGATGCAAACGATGCAGTATATAGGTCTGTAATGCCGTTATTTATTTTAACAGCTGTTAAAAGTCGACGTGTGCAGTCGCCTGGTTTGAATAAATACTGTTTTGTTATATTTAACCTTGTTGTGATTTCCCCCTTTTGCTTGTAGGTTTCAAACTGTTCCAATAGAAAATCACTGGTGAATATAAACAAATGCTGTGACAGACTGGAGACCTGTCCCCTCACCCTGACCCTTTGACCTTATTCAGGAATAAGTGATAATGGATGGATATAAACAAATGTTTTCATGCACAGACTATGAATCATCATAGTGATTTTATGCATCAAAGAGTTAAAATGAGGTGCTCTATAGGAGATTACAACATATTGAGATAAATATCAGGTGTCATGAGAATTTTTATGGGCCAGTAAATAATATAGTGTCTCTTAATTATGTTAAGCTTTATATTTAAATAAAATGAAACCAGGGTCTTTCAGGAACAGATAGAATGTATGTTTTTATTAAAGCAAATCAAATTCAAATTTTATTTGTATAGCACCAAGCTTCCTCCCTTCATTGAGCTGCTGGTTTCAGTTTGTTTTTAGTGAATCCATCTACAGACAGTGGACACAGACCCTAGAGGGTCAGCAGCAGTCGTCTTAATTCATCTTCATTCATTTCTGCTCATTTTTCTCTCTCAAAACAGATGACCAGCAATTTAACAATCCACTGATTTTCAGCTGTTTCGTTTCTCTACATGTTTATGTATTTTGTTTAAGCCTTCATGTGTATTTCATATTTTCTGGTTCAAGTAGGAGCAACACAAAAGTCAATAGAAAAAGTGAGATGTGGATATGAACTTCCCTTCTTTCAAGGGGAGGAGAGACTCAGAGTGTTTCTGTGAAATCATGTGACCACAGAGCG
>NW_018129299.1:2235-3584 GCF_001952655.1 Monopterus albus
ATAAAACTTGTGAACACGTCTCCTCTCTGTTTTCTCTTCCTCACTGAGCTTCCTGAACCAACAACCCAGGTAGGGTCACTTTGAAACAGGAGGGATCAGATGGTTGATCATTTCCACATTTTCCTTCAGTTCTATATGACGTTTCCTCCTTTCATTGAGCTGCTGGTTTCAGTTTGTTTTTAGTGAATTCATCTACAGACAGTGGACACAGACCCTAAAGGGTCAGCAGCAGTCGTCTTAATTCATCTTCATCAGTAGAAATAAAGTGTGTGCATATGACTGACTTTATAACCAGCTCAGTTGTTACTGGCGTCTCTACTCACAAAGCTGAGCTACATTAAAGTTCACTGTGAACCAACATTATGCTGCCATGGCAGAGCTCTGCTGCAGCATGAGCTACTGTTAGGTACAGGTAGGCTGGAGCTAATATTATAGCTAATGTTAGCTGTAACTAACATCAACAGGTCACAGCTGCTTACACAGTAATGTTAGATGGCACCATGTGAAACAAGGCTGATGATTTTTAGGTTTCTCTGGAGCAGAAACGTGCCAGTAGAGACAAAAAGATGGTCTGAGAACTCCTGGTGAACTTTCTATGCAGCTATTGTGTTGTTAGTTAATACTCTAATGCAATGTCTTTTTGAATGAATGAAGGGTACACTATGAGACATGAAGTAGTTCTTCAGCTAGATATGAAACTGTCGAACATGACTAAACCCAGTACCAGAGAGCTGTGGGCTGGAATAGGTCCAGAGATCAGACACTGTGTACCAGTATCTAACACAGACCAAATGAAATTGAATCCTCTTTGCTTGTTTTTTTTCCCCCAAGTCATAGTTTAATAAACATATTTGAAGTATATAAAATTTGTTTCATGTAAGAGAGTAATAGAATACCACTCCTGTCAAACTGAGTTGTAAAATGATTGGTTTATGGCCCGACAAGGTCCGCCTACTTTTTGCACTTTGTTTCAGTCTAGATTAAAGGCTGTCAACTCGTATGACCCCTAATTACAGAGTTCAAGCAATTTCACACCTATATATTAGATTATCAATTTGAAGCAATTTAATATAGGTCTGATGGAAAGTTAGCCACCATAACTTATGGCTTTATAACAATAGTACTTACTTTGTTGCTCTCTAAATATTTATGGATGTAAAGCTTAATGTTTCTCTCTACATTAAGTAAATATCCTTAGGAAAAGCAATTGTTTCTCCTCAGTGTACGGATTTAGGTTTCAGGGTTTTCTCTCTAAATATGGATTTGTGTAACAACTCAATTCATTCTCTTTTCAGGAAAGCGTGCATTTCTCCCCAACACAGTTTAACCTTGTTGTGATTTCCCCCTTT
>NW_018129300.1:0-1847 GCF_001952655.1 Monopterus albus
CCACAATAAGGTGGCGGTTCAAGGAGTTCTACCTTACACATCTAAATACTACTTAATGTAAACAAAACACACATGAATCATCTAATGATTAAGGATAAGGATAATCACCTTTATTGGCCAAGTATGTTACACACAAGGAATTTGTTTTTGGTACTGTCGTGGCTAGAGTGGTAATGCCGACTAAATTAATTCAGACAAACCATTACAATTTAAAGGATCATTTAATATTACAATTATTCTGAATAGAGTAGTATTTAAACACATAATCTTGTAGTTAGGGAACAGAGAACAGAGATCAGAGAGCAGAGACTCTCCTCTTGCAATGGAATAGATAAAGCATAAGAAGATTGTCAGAAGCACCAGTCAGGCAGGTCATTTGTTGTCAGTCCCTAGTCAGTCAGCGTCTTCCCCAGCCGGCTGGGTCCCCAAAAGGTACCTTGTCTACTGTTCACTGCAGCATGGTCATCCTCTCTTCCTCTCTCTCCCAGGCTCACTCTTTTATCAGCAGCTTCCCTTATGCTGTTGCGTCAATTTCTGAACCTAGCTTCCTGTCTCCAGTTTCGGGAGACAACACCCTGAGATGTACTTCAAAAACAGGAAACATCTTGACCACTTACATAAGCCCATTGTCCAACTCACATGAACTTAATGAACCCATAACCACTCAGCTCTCCCTCACACAAGCTAATAATGAATAATGTCGATATGAACTACATACTGTTCTATTACACATTTCTTCTGGAATCTGGTTTATTGCTAACCACCACAGTACATAACTGAGGCAACCATCTGCGGCGCCAACTCAACCAATGGCTCTAACCATCGGGGGCAACAGGGAGGTTCACTGTCTTTCCCAAGGACACTTCAACACATGGACTGTATGTCAGAAGTGGATGGGGTAGAATCATGACACTGCAGGTACTGAGATTTGAACCTTCACCCTTACGGTTGGGAGACGACTACTCTACCCACTGCACCAGTCTTGCCTCCCACTGTTAAGCTTACTTACTAAATATTATACTTTCTACTTTATGCTTGTTAGCTATAACTTTTCTCTCTCTTCCAACTTCTCTTGCTGTTTCCTCTCCTTCTCCTTGGGATCCAGTTCTACTTCCGACATGTCCACCGCAACATATTGTGTATTCTCCAATCCTTCCCTGCAGGAATCTGCTGGTTTCATAGGACGGGTGTGATAGGAGAATACAGGTTTACCATAAGCTTCTCTGTGTACGCTTTTTCCTGCACTGGGATAATCTCTGTCATTGCTGCATTTTCCTCTGAATCATGCAAGTCATTCCCATCCTCTTCTGGCCTGTTTGTTACCTCTATAGGCTCTTCTTCCTTGAATAGTGGCCATTCAAGTATTTCTTGCAAATTTCTTGTTGTGGGACGTCGAATTGTAAAGAGACAATCTGTTCGATGGTCTCCTGTAGCTCCTCCTGCAAGGTCATTTCTGACACCGGATCATCAAAGGCCAACAGTGCTTTGGTGACCTGCATTTCCTGGGCTTTTGTCTGATTCTATCCAGGAAGCGTTTTTACAGCTCCGCTGACAGGCTGGATATTCCAGGTCCTTAACCTGTAGAGTCCTTACTTCTGACCTCTGACCCTGTGAGGAGCAAAGACTCAGAGCCATGACTCTGAGAGGGCAGAGGGCTCCTCTTGTTCCACATCACTTAGAGGCTCCTGCAGAATCCCAGAGCTCCCTGTCCCTGGAAGCTGAGAGCCTTCTGTGAGGCCCCACATTCTGCTGGTTCCAGCCAGACCTCTAGAACACACATGAGGCCACAACGCACAGGAACACAAGTCAACACAAACACATGATTAACATGTGAATCCATGATAAAC
>NW_018129300.1:2152-3579 GCF_001952655.1 Monopterus albus
CGGGGCGGAGTGGCAGCAAGTTACAGCAGCTGTGTCCTCGTTGTGTTCTTTTCTGTGTTTTTATAAAGTTCCGTTCTTATGTGTCTCTTCTTATGGTGGTGTCTGTTCTTATGGTGTTATGTTGGTTGTTCTCTATTGCTGCTGTAACACAGAAATTTCCCCACTGTGGCATCAATAAAGTATCTACTCTAACACTGCCACAGATTAGCATACCTAACTGAGCATTATGTTGACCTTAATGACCTTTCAGTGGTGCATAGCAAACCACCGACCCACCTGTCCAGCAGAAAAAGAGCAACCTCTGTGTTTGTTCTCATCCCTTTTAGATCCCACAACTCCCTCTGTCTTTGTGTTGACACGGGTCTCCCAGCTTCCCTGATCATAGTCCTTTTTTCAGTTTTTGTCTTTGTCCTCGTGCTCCTTGTTCTGATTGGCTGAAATTAGCTGGCCTGACCCGAGACTCCAATCCTTTCTCCACCTTCACAGAGTGAGCACAGCCCAGTGCCACCTGGGGTTTGTGGAGCACACAGACTGAAAGGCCAGACAGAGAAATGTGAGGAAAACTTAGATGAATGAGTCAAAATGTGTAATGATGTCAAATCTCTGAATATACCTTTAAGTGGCAAACAGTCTGTAGTCTTAACAGTGGCTCCAGCTGGGCAGATCTGAGTTCTAATGGGAGCTGGTTCCAGCTGTGGGCAGCATTATTAGGTACACCTGTACAGCTGTGTGCACTTCAGTGCAACACTTCCACCTTAATATCTGTTTATGAAGCTCAACATGTTTCAGTCTTTGAAACTGTCATAAATGTATAAATTCAGTTATATGTTTATTACGGAGGTCATAGTTAAAGGTGGCCGGACTACATTATATTCAGATGTGTTCCTAATATTCTGACCCTCTCATGTATATAGCTAGAGAGGACAAAATATAGAGACCCTTGGACCCTCACTTTGTCTTTCATACAAACATATTTTGTATTTTATGTGTCATGACAGACTTACTAACTGTCAAATCTCCAAGACTCACTGTGATGTCGTGGCCTCAACTCTGAAGTCCAGCCCCTCCCATCTGAGAGAACTGGACCTGGGTTACAACAACCTGCAGGATCCAGGAGTGAATCAGCTGTGTGGTTTTCTGGAGAGTCCACACTGTCGACTGGAGACTCTGAGGTCAGACACCATGTTTTACTTCTGTGCTGAGATGAATCTGATGTGAAAGTTGTGCTGACACCAAACTGCAGACATAAGGCTGATATTCTACTGATCCACACTGAGGAGCTTCATGGGAAACTCTATTTTCTTCTTCTGTGGTTTGGTCCATTGGCAGTTTATTTTCTTTGACATATGTTTAGAACAATAACCAACCCACTGTGTAATCTATTAGACAATAACAAATACATGGCTCCAACACTTTGATAATACTAT
>NW_018129301.1:0-3578 GCF_001952655.1 Monopterus albus
AAAATCCATTTTCATTGTAGTCAAACATTGCATCATGTCAAAATGGAAAAAACAGTACGAGAATATACTGATGTATCTTTATTATTTTAAAAACAACAAAATACTGTAAGTTACAATATGGTTTTAAATGGCCGTCTACTCTGGCAACAAAATCTGTATTAAAATGACCTGTCTAAGTATGGAGCCTGTGGTGTGTGCACCATCCTGTCTGCACCACCATCCCATGTCTCCGACTGCTGATCAACCTCTGTGGCTCTGTTGAAGAACAGGAAGGACAGATGGCAAAGTAACAGCAGCTGTAATGTGAATAGAAAATAAAAAGGTAGTCAAAGATACAATGTCACTTAGCTATGTTTATTTTTGCGCCAGTGTACACGAAGACAGATCGTTCTCACTAAATAGAGTGACCTATAATAATCAGGGACCACAGGAAAGTACCGGTGATTCACAACTAAATTTTCTGTGCATGTAAAGATATAAAAAATAGATTTTATGAAAAAGCAGAGCTAAAAATAGAACTAACATTTATCCTATATGATACCAGTGTCTCCTGAATATAGTCATTACTCTACATACAGTGCCTTGCGAAAGTATTCGGCCCCCTTGAACTTTGCGACCTTTTGCCACATTTCAGGCTTCAAACATAAAGATATAAAACTGTAATTTTTTGTGAAGAATCAACAACAAGTGGGACACAATCATGAAGTGGAACGAAATTTATTGGATATTTCAAACTTTTTTAACAAATAAAAAACTGAAAAATTGGGCGTGCAAAATTATTCAGCCCCCTTAAGTTAATACTTTGTAGCGCCACCTTTTGCTGCGATTACAGCTGTAAGTCACTTGGGGTATGTCTCTATCAGTTTTGCACATCAAGAGACTTAAATTTTGCCCATTCCTCCTTGCAAAACAGCTCGAGCTCAGTGAGGTTGGATAGAGAGCGTTTGTGAACAGCAGTTTTCAGTTCTGTCCACAGATTCTCGATTGGATTCAGGTCTGGACTTTGACTTGGCCATTCTAACACCTGGATATGTGTATTTGTGAACCATTCCATTGTAGATTTTGCTTTATGTTTTGGATCATTGTCTTGTTGGAAGACAAAGCTCCGTCCCAGTCTCAGGTCTTTTGCAGACTCCATCAGGTTTCCTTCCAAAATGGTCCTGTATTTGGCTCCATCCATCGTCCCATCAATTTTAACCATCTTCCCGGTCCCTGCTGAAGAAAAGCAGGCCCAAACCATGATGCTGCCACCACCATGTTTGACAGTGGGGATGGTGTGTTCAGGGTGATGAGCTGTGTTGCTTTTACGCCAAACATAACGTTTTGCATTGTTGCCAAAAAGTTCGATTTTGGTTTCATCTGACCAGAGCACCTTCTTCCACATGTTTGGTGTGTCTCCCAGGTGGCTTGTGGCAAACTTTAAACGACACTTTTTATGGATATCTTTAAGAAATGGCTTTCTTCTTGCCACTCTTCCATAAAGGCCAGATTTGTGCAGTATACGACTGATTGTTGTCCTATGGACAGAGTCTCCCACCTCAGCTGTAGATCTCTGCAGTTCATCCAGAGTGATCATGGGCCTCTTGGCTGCATCTCTGATCAGTCTTCTCCTTGTATGAGCTGAAAGTTTAGAGGGACGGCCAGGTCTTGGTAGATTTGCAGTGGTCTGATACTCCTTCCATTTCAATATTATCGCTTGCACAGTGCTCCTTGGGATGTTTAAAGCTTGGGAAATCTTTTTGTATCCAAATCCGGCTTTAAACTTCTCCACAACAGTATCTCGGACCTGCCTGGTGTGTTCCTTGTTCTTCATGATGCTCTCTGCGCTTTAAACGGACCTCTGAGACTATCACAGTGCAGGTGCATTTATACGGAGACTTGATTACACACAGGTGGATTCTATTTATCATCATTAGTCATTTAGGTCAACATTGGATCATTCAGAGATCCTCACTGAACTTCTGGAGAGAGTTTGCTGCACTGAAAGTAAAGGGGCTGAATAATTTTTCACGCCCAATTTTTCAGTTTTTTATTTGTTAAAAAAGTTTGAAATATCCAATAAATTTCATTCCACTTCATGATTGTGTCCCACTTGTTGTTGATTCTTCACAAAAAATTACAGTTTTATATCTTTATGTTTGAAGCCTGAAATGTGGCAAAAGGTCGCAAAGTTCAAGGGGGCCGAATACTTTCGCAAGGCACTGTAGCATTGCACTAAATTCTTTGAATATTTGATGTATACTACTATTGAGATTGGATGTACTACATCTGCTATATGACGTTGTCGACTGACCTGCAGTTGTATGACAGCTTGAGGGCAGCATAGAGCTCTGGAGTGCTGGGAGTTTGAACTCGGACTCTTCCCTGTTGTGATCCAGAAGCAGCAGCAGCGGCCCCCAACCCAGTGGACAATGGGGCAATGGGAAGACAGCCAGATATGCTGGTGGGCCCCAAGCCCGAGGAATCTGGAGTCAAACACACATGATGTTTATGGCTATTGGAGTGACATTATTTCACTGCATTAAAAATAGATGACCCTTTAATTGAACCCTTGTGTTCTGTTTAAATGTACAATACGAGTGTTCTGTTCGGGTCCCATAGGACCGGAGCATCTTTATGGATTCATAAGTCTACATCATCAAAGAACTTTTAATCTGAAACAATGTAAAAACCTACTAATAATCAACAAATGTTAATATTTGCCCTTTACCTTTGTTAGATTATAATGCATAAGGGTTAAAACTATGTCATTGTAACATTTGGCCAGACGAAAAAATAATAAATTTACAAATAAAGTAAGATTTTTCACATCTGCTAAGATTTTTTCACACCTGCTCATTTCTATTTGAATCACACTCATTTCAGGGTTAGGGAGACATGCAGGAAAGTCTGCCAAACAAGCACAAGCTGAGCACTCAGTAGCTATTTACACAACAGATTGTGTGCTTCACACAAAATGAGCTGAGGTCTTCGAATTTCAGCCCGAAAAAATAATTACGATAAGAAGTGAATTCGGGTCTGATAGACCCGAACAGAGCACAGGTGAACTGCAGACTCACTGAGGGCAGTGCTCTCTCTCTCCTGTTGCTGCTCAGTGCTCCTTTACCAAACGCAGGTGGGTCACACAGGAACCGATGCTTCACAAGAGTGGCCTTCTGTTGCTCAAAATTGCGCTGTAGACATGACAAAATTTATTTCCATAGCAATATGCAGCATTTAAACCACTACTGCAAGTGCACAATGTGATCTTGAGGTACAGGGTTGCCTCAATTACAGTTTTCCCCCTCACACAAGAACTGATGCATCCTTTAGTCACATTTTATTCATTTGTTTTATCCCTGTATTATCTACATTTTCAGCTCAGCAGGCACTACAACATATGACAAACTAATCCATTCATCATTATATCCCTTTACAAACATCAGCCCCTGCCTCATTTTCTTCTCACCTCATGGCCCAGTCGGATGGCAGCGTCAGTGAAGCACTTCCTCTCCCTTTCAAAAGTCTGCCTCTGGTGCTCAAGCTCTGCTGCCCGCACCTTCTGGGTAAACGATCACTAATATCATTTATAAGTAGTC
>NW_018129302.1:0-1152 GCF_001952655.1 Monopterus albus
CACTGAGCTTTAAAAGATAATTTTTTCATAACAATTCTAAACAGTAAGTATTTATCAATACACATTAGGTTTTACTGCATATTGAATCCAAACTCACAAATTCTCACGGAGTCACTGTACTTTGTGTAGTAAAATGGGGCTCCTCTTCCTCCTCTTCACTACAGGCTGTGTCCTCATTTCTAGCTGCCTCAGAAATGATGAGGTCATTCATTTTCACTAAATTTATAAATAACCTGTAGCAAATGCATGCCTGCTGACTGCTTACAAGAGTAGTCACAAAGTCAGCCTGTATTGTCAAGTTTCCTACTTTCACTACAGATTCTTCTTGAAAAGATGTAGACTAACATGACTGTGTTTATCTGTAGGTCTGTCTGAACTTACAGAAATGTAGAAACATTTTTAAGATAGCTTTAATATACTGTATATTCAGTAAATATACATACACAGTATAATCCATCTGCAGTGAGTTCACAGCAACATATTCCATCAGCACCACCTACAGGTCAGTAACAATCAGCACCTGCTCTAATCAAACATGATATTGTTAGCATATATGCTAGTATCAGGATCTGCTCCATTAATTAGTTACTGATAAAGAAACAGTTTCTCATGTCCATCGCTGGACTTTCTTGCCTGGATTAAGATGTAATGGTGCAACATTTGTTCTAAAAAACACACCTCTCGGCATACAATGCTCTTTTAATACCTGAACTATAGATGAGCAGTAGACATTAAGTCTGACACTGGACATCAGTTAAACATGTGAAACTCAGGCTTGAGCAGATACACTTCAATAATTTTCTACAATGAGAATGACATATATGGAAATAACTAAATGAATTTACCGAAATAAATATTCTACAAATATTTAACTACCTAAAGAAGTCCCAAATTTAAAGAACATTAGCAGAAAAAAGGCACATGAGCAAAATTACAAAAGCAAATCACTTAAGCAGTTTTATCATTTATGCTTTGACTAACAAGGGACTCAATTCAGATCATGTCAAAGTGTAAAAATACTGTGTATCTGCTGTTTGGACAGCTGAGACCTACACAGCAGTTAAATAAATACTGTCGACATTGTTAATAGATGAACGTTGTTGTTGTTGTTTTTGTCCGTGTGTCTCTTGTTTTGCTGATGATGCACTTCTC
>NW_018129302.1:2381-3556 GCF_001952655.1 Monopterus albus
ATCAATGATTATCAGCAAATTATTAACAAGAAAAGGTCTCACTGTTTTTCTTTCTGCAGCAACACATCAGCAGCAACAGCAGGAGGAAAATGAGAAAAGGTCCACAAACCAACCCAACGATCAGCGGCACAAGAAATGACGAGCTTACAGGCTGACGCTCTATGGAAATAAATAATAGTTATTGTTACGTGACTTATCGTCTCAGACTGATTTCCCAAAGTGCTTTACACAACAAAGTCAAGCACTAAAAACTCCATCAATGAGAAGTCAGAAGGTTTTTCTCCACAGCAGAGAAGATAATGAAAAAGTATATGTGAATACAAACATCTGCAACACATACATACAAATACACTTCCACATGAATAAATGCACAAAAATAACACATACACTCTAGTACAGTTGCACAAACACCTGAATATGAACCATGTATATTTAGATTAACACATAAACAAAGTAACATAATAAATTAAGGCTCTAAACTTAAGTTAATGTTGTTAGATGAAACTTATTCAACTTAAAAGTAATATTGCCTTACAGTATACAGTAACACATCATGATGGAGACACAGTGAGGACAGGCCTGGGTTTATCTACTGGAAAGAGATTTTCTCAGATTGAAAACATTAGTGTTGTTGGATTGGATCTGTCATAAATGACACATGTTCTTTGTTTGTCCACACTCTAAATATATTATGTGAAAGTACTACATAAAATATATTGAACCAATTATATGTTTCATGATTACAGGAAATTAAAATGATGACTGATGAAGAATCAGACTTGTTGTCAGATACTCTCAATCTGATGGTGTGACAGATAAGACCTACCACGAAGATTATTATGTTGCTTTGTTGTGATCTCACCTTGTCTGTTTTGTCATGTTACTTATCACACAGTACCACACAGCAGAGTAATGGGGCCAACGGACAGAAACTACTCAGGTCTGAGATATGGTTTATTAAACATAATACGATGTTGGAAATACTTTAAATACAAGGAAAACATTTTAAAATAAAGTAATGAAACATACCATGTACAGTGATGTTGACTGCGTTGCTGAACTCTCCTGATCCAGACTCACACCAATACACTGCAGTACTAGGCTGTGAAGTGTCGATGTAACATGTAGATCCAGTCATTCTCCCCGAATAGGAACATAACAAGTAGACGTCCTCA
>NW_018129303.1:0-3554 GCF_001952655.1 Monopterus albus
CTCCAAGCTAATGCTTATAAAGTTAATGCTCACATCATTTACTTGTACTAATATTTGAGCTCCTTATATAATATGGCCAAAATCTTGCACTGTATTGATAACCTATTTAATCGAAAATCCAATATTAAAGCAGATGTACAATTATTGGGCTACTTTGCTAGGCAAAACTGGCAACACACAAGCTAGAGGTTTCCATATATCTGGAGCAGCTCAAACAGAAAACATCTTGGAAAATAAACAAATTAAAAATCAGCTGGGTGAACATCTCCAAGTAGGCTACATTTTTACGCTTGTGGTGTAAAACAGGTGTGAAAGTAAAATTCGTCGGATTTAATACTTGATAAGCCTGTGAGTTTTATGAGCAATGGCAGGTAAGAGGGTTTGTGGTCTAAACGCATAAGCAACCTTAGGCATAACTCAAGTTGTAAATCAGGCGCAATTAATTACAGACGACCAGCAAATGTAAAGTGATCTATGGGTGTATCTTGTCTTTCGTGTGAAATATGGTTAATTTGCTGAAAGTCAAGTTCAACTTCCGGGTGTCGCCTGCTGTACTGCTTCAGTCTGCAGCTGCAGGGTGAACTTCTCAAATCAGGCTCGTGGCACAGATGTCCAGAGAACTGATCAGTCAGCTCCTGGACGATCTCTCAGAGGACGGTGTCTTGAACGATGGAGAGAAAGACGCTGTGCTGGAGGAGAATAAAAGCCTTCACAGTACAATACAATACATTCTCTAAGATGCTGTATGTATAATGCTGTATTATGTATCTGGTATTAAACTCAAACTAGGCATCATATACAGTACGTATATCCATAGACAGATAGATTCCTGCTCTACCCACCACTACAATTGCTCCTTCTCTTATTCTGTGCAGGGTGAGCTGGTGAACAATATTGAGCATAGTGTGCTGGAGGCTCAGGAATATGTGGAGCAGGCAAAGGAGAGCATCCCAAAATGCAAGAAGTTCAAAAAGATGAGCAGACGGGTGAGATTAGCCAGGTTTTAACACCAAACTACTGAAAATGTATTTGTTTTACTGCCAGGGAAGACGTAACTGAAAACTTCACCCTAACTGTTGACCCGGTCCACACACTGGGGTCACCATAGACAAAGACAGTGCCAGGACCCAGCACCTTGTCCATATGTCCTCTACTGCCTCATTATGAATTTCTGTTGTGGACATCCAGACATTTTTTGTTAATACACTCACTGTCCACTTTATTATGTACAGTACATGTGTAAAATCTACTGGAATAATGCAACAGCTCAGCAGGATGTTTTACCTTTATAAAGATAACTGTACTCAGTTTTGATTTACACTATCAAAGAGGTATTAATTAACTTATTTGCTTATCTTTGAGCTTTGCAGTGGTGTTAAACTGGGTTGCATTATAGTGAGAGGTGTTTGTAATGTTTTGCCAGTCGTGACGGGGTAGTATATTAGAAACGCATTCAACACACACCTCTCTGACAACATCAACAAGAACTGAGCAGAATTTGTGACAGACCTGTTGTATTTTCAGTTCAAGTTTAGAACTTTAAACCAACTTGAGATGTTGTTCTATTAATTTGATTGTATGTTTTGTTTTGTGACTTGTTCTTTTAAATAAGGAGCTCAGCTGTGGACTGAGTTCGTAGTTAGAAGAGCTCAACAAGGTGTCATTTCTGTTCCTTGCTCTAGATAAGGAGCTTGGTGCAATGAGGAGAAGGCTCGTGGCACAGATGTCCAGAGAACTGATCAGTCAGCTCCTGGACGATCTCTTAGAGGACGGTGTCTTGAACGATGGAGAGAAAGACGCTGTGCTGGAGGAGAATAAAAGCACAGCAGACAGGGCGCACTGCCTTGTTGACACGGTGATAAAGAAAGGAGATGAAGCCAGCAGGAAGATGATCAGTCACCTCCAACACAGAGATCCCACACTTTACTCCAGCTTGTGTTAACCTGCTTAGCCAGGTGAGCTGGCTTACTTCAGTGGAGCTGGTCAACCTGATTTTATTAAGACGCACCAGAGTAGGTGTCATCACAGCAAAGCATATTTTGCCTTGTTTAGACTTTTTACTTCCTAAGGGTAAGGGATGTGTGATTTTGTAGTTCTGATGTTGTCAGTTTGAATCTACGATGCAGAAAATGCGTCCAACCATCTGGCTGGTACATTATTTTGAACAGTAACTTCAATGACACTCGTTTCATGCCTGAGGTAGGGAGGACTTGTAACTATTGTTGTTTCCAGGGTGAGTCTGCCATTATTTGATGTTTTTCTTCCCGTCAACAAATCTTATATGGAATTCACTCTGATCCCGACTGCCGAGGCACTGCGGACAGAGAAAGAGAAGAATGAAGATGCTCATCATTCATTATGATGTGATTTAAAAAAACATTTTAGATCATGGAGGCTCTCACAAGGAATAGCCAGAGCTACTCTCAGATTTGGTGTCACACTGCATGATGTAAAAAAGGCATAGTTTTTCTACAAAGGGGCCATTATTCTGGGACGTGTCCCAACACCAGTCATTCCTATTCATATTTTAAATCTATGCACTGTGACAGAGACATGGGTCAAATGAACTTTGTGGTAGTTTCAGATCTTTTTTTAAGGATTTCATAACAAATAAACGTGTTTTTTGCATCATTATGAAACTCTGTTGTACGATACACACAGGTTATAATCAGCGATTTACGATGCTTTCACGGTCGTTTAACCTGTACAAAAAACTCGGCCCTCCTGGGAAAAGGGGAGTTCCACTATGATGTGCGCATTACGCACCCGTGCCTGCGGCCAAACAGTCGGGACTCGGCCCTTCTCGGAAAAGGGGAGTTTCACTATGATGTGCGCATTACGCACCCGTGCCTGCGGCCAAACAGTCGGGACTCGGTAGCATTTTCCAGGAGTAGTCTACTGAACTCGCTTTAAACAAGTTCTGCTTAAACTGAACACATACGAGATCTGAACAATGGCAGGTAAGAGTCTAAAAGCGCTTTGAAAGTATGGTAGGTTGTGTTGGCAGCAATAGGATGTGGAGACGATCAGAGCCAGCGAATGATCTACCTGAGCTGTATTCACTGTGGTCTGTGCTATGGACACAGAGAGATAGATTAGGAAGTATAAATACGTTTTCTTAGACTTTCTTCGAACTAAGTTTACCATAGTCTATTCTGTATTTCTTATATACTGTACCTACCTCGTTAGGTTCACTTTGCTGCCGCCTGCACTGTTGGCACTATGAGGTTTACTCAGGCTAGTTGTTAAGTAACATGATAGCCTTTTAGGTTTCCAACGCATTATTTATCATTTTAACATTTTATAATAAGGGTAAATACATATATTTATGCAGCATAATTAATGGAGGTAATTTAATGTCTGGTGAGTCGGTCACTAAGTTCATGTGAACCTAAGGCTGGTTGGGTTATCAGTTAATGGTTGTTTAGTTTCATTCGCAATAAATGTGCATTATATAAACGAGTTTTTAAAAGTTATTATTCACTTAGTTGCCAGTTTACATGAAGGCATTGAATGAAGTATAAAACAATGGTCATTTGGTTAGAAAAACCCTC
>NW_018129304.1:0-3553 GCF_001952655.1 Monopterus albus
CAGTGCTCAGCACTCTCCCTGTTTGAAGAAGAATAAAGGTATATGTAGACAGCATCAAAAAACATCTTACCCAGGTTTCACAGACCAGGCCTAAGGCCAGTCCCAGACTAAAAAGACTGTGTGAGCTGTTACAAAAGAAAATAATTTGCACTCACATATCTTAAAATATGTGAGAGCATGATTTTCCTAAGACATTTTTTATGAAAGTTACTTAAATATTCTGATTTAACGAAGGCCTAGTCTTGGCTGTGGAACCTTTATCATAGTATTTTTGTTGTGTTGCTGTCCCATGTGCTCAGCACTGTAACTCTGCTCCTGCCCACTGGAAGAATGCTGAGCAGTGAACAGTCTTCTATGAGTAACACTGACTAATGTTACAGTAATGCTTAAATCTTTTGCAACATCAGCAGATCTACTCTAACATGTAGCACGTTTCATTCATTTCATATGACAATGGTGGCACTGCTTAATTATGCGTTGTACCTGTTAATTACTAACCCTCGTGCTAACAACATTGACAATGTCACACACTGATGCAACGCAACAGTCCAATTATGTAAACTATAAATACAAGTAATATTAACTTAGTAAGTTATACTTACCTCAACATGCTTGCGCAGGTTTTATGTCAAGTTTTTATAAGCTGCCAGTTCAGTCGACTTTGGCAAACACATCTTACACTCCATAATAAAGCTGTTGCCTTTCTTGTGCTTAAAATCAAACTGGTCACTTAAATATGGCCAGGGGTTTGCTTTATATGAGGAACTTGATGGCATTTCGCTTTCAGCTGGGGCTCCATCACTGGCATCTCCATTGTCCGTCTCCATCTTCTTGTGAGTTTAGCGCGCTTGTTCTCCCCGCCCATCAATCAATCAATCAGTGCAGTGCTTCTGGGAAGCGACTATTTTTCCTTCTCCGTTGCAATACTTTTATTTTTTAAATTAATTTATTTTTTACTCAGTAACGAATATGATTTAAAATGTAGCGAAGTACAATACTTAAAACAAAACATAGTTAAGTAAAAGTTAAATTACAGATTAAAAAAACTACTTTATAAAGTATAAGTACACAAAAAACTACTCAATTACAGTAACGCGAGTAAATGTAATCCGTTACTTTCCACCAGTGATTACGCCAAGCAGAAGAAGTTTTATACAAATAAAATACTTTCAACTATTGTTTTTAGATGTTTAAACTTTGCACTGCAACATACCAGGAGGGTTACATTTTTCCATCTCGCTTTGCTAAAAAGGTCTCTTGTATGCATAGTATATCACGGGTTTCCAGAAGGTTGTCCACAACTGTGCATAGACCTTTGTCCCCTACACTGGCTAAGCCACAACAGTTATACGACAAGACAGGAATGGTCATTTAAGCCAAGTAGTGAGCACATAGTAATAATACTACAGGCTTCATTTTAAAATTTAAAGAAAAGCTCACAACTATTAGCTATTGAGTAACAAACAAGGGTGATTTGCGCTGCTTCAGTCTATTACTACAAATTCCTGTGGTAACTTCTTTTCACCACTAGGTGGTTTCATGGGCACTTGAAGATTTGACACAAGCCATTTTTTGCTTCAAATGGCTGGAAGGCTTCATATTTATATCAGTAGTAAGTGTCCCAAAATAAAACCAGGTGACAGTAAGTGCTGGGAATCCTGACACAAATACTTTAAAAGTGTACTTTAGTGCAGTACTTGAGTAAATGTACTTCTGCCATGGACAGATTATGGGACATCCAGCCACCACCTCACCTACACAGGACAAACATGGTCATATACTTAGTATTCAGCCACTGCACGTGCAAAGCCAGAAGTCGCTCATACCAGAGCTGAATTTGCAAAGAAAGAATTAGAGATCAAATTGGAAAGGGCCAGATTAGAAGCAATGCTGGAGGTACTGGCAAAAGAAGGTGGAGCTCAAGCCGCAGAAGCAGCAGTGTTAGAGTCTGCTGCTGCAAGTCTGGACACAATAGATCAACATGAGTACCTTCCTCAAGAAATACAAAGTGCACAGGAACGCACAGCAGAATACATAAAGAGGCACTGTCGACCCAGTGATAAAGAGTCAGGGAAAACCTGCATGCAACCAGTCCCATCCAAGGAATCAGAGGTGCATCAGGACGACATGTCTACACCACCAAAGGACGGTCAGCCCCCGAGAACGCCAGAGAATAGCGAGTCTAGGCCACCCAGTGAATCACCAGCAATAGGAAGTCACCAGCAATACAAGAGACACAGCACCCCTGGGTACATGCTGCCCTCTTCTGGTCGCTTTCAGTATTACACCCGTGATCAACACCAGTCTAGTGACACCAATGAGCTTGCCAAATATTTAGTGAGGAGCCAGTTGTTAACATCTGAACTTGCCAGGTTTGATGATAAACCAGAAAACTATTTATCCTGGCAATCATCCTTCATCAATGCAACTGACATCCTTGAGCTTAGAGCATCAGAAGAAATTGACCTCCTGATAAAGTCACTGGGCCCAGAGTCGGCCAAACAGGCTCACCGCATTAGGGCAGTGAGCATAAACAAACCAACTGTGGCGTTAGAGTTAATTTGGGAGAGATTGGAGGAGATCTATGGGTCACCAGAGGCCATTGAGAGTGCTCTCTTTGCAAAACTTGATCAGTTCCCCAAAATCGGGCCCATAGAGAGTCAAAAACTGAGAGACTTAAGTGATTTACTAGCAGAGATTAATTCAGTGAAACAACATGGACTCTCTTATCTCGACACTGCAAGAGGTATCGGTCCAATTGTGGACAAACTGCCGTTTGGATTACTAGACAAATGGATGGTGGAAGGTTCACACTACAAGCAGGAGCACAAGGTAACCTTTCCCCCTTCACATTCTTCCTACATTTCATACAAATACAAGCAAAAGCACGTAATGACCCCAGCTTCAAACTGCTGTCACCATCCACCACAGGGGTAAAAAAGGACAAGTTTGGAGAGAGCTCTAGTAATAATCGCAAAATGATCTTAGTGTATAAGACTAATGTTACAGCCCCACCGACTGAGGGACCAGACAAGCACTGTCCCGTGCATAATAAACCACATGCTTTACAACAATGCAAGGGCTTTAGAGAAAAACCTTTTCTGTATCAGAAGACAATTCTAAAGCAACACAATATCTGTTATAAGTGTTATGCAGAGACAAGTAGGACAGGAGGCAGCAGTAGTTAACAGTTGTACTGAAGTATGTGGAGAGGGATTCTTGGGAAAATCATGCTCCAAAATATGTCTGGTCAATGTTTATCCCATTAATGACCGCAGCAAAGTATGCCGATGACTCAGTTATTGTTAGTCTCCTCAGTGATGGTGAAAGTAGCCATGGTTCAGTCATTGAGGATTTTGTCCATTGGTGTGAGGAATCCTATCTGCAACTAAATACAACAAAAACTAAAGATATGCTCATAGATTTTAGGAGGAAACCTCATAGGCACGAAGTCACTTTAATTAAGGGGCAGACTATTGAATATGTGCAAACATACAAATATCTGGGGACAATCATTAACAGCAAATTGAGGAGAACTGTGAAATGGTGTGTA
>NW_018129305.1:0-1603 GCF_001952655.1 Monopterus albus
GCACTTCCAGTATGGATGGAGATAACAGTTCATTTTCTCTTGGCATTTCTACAATGGTGCAGAATGCATCAAGATTAAATCATTTCTCAAGAGAAACAATTCAGAATAATCCTGGCTGCATACAAACAGCGGATGCACCTTGATACCCATTCCGCAGCAACTACCACATCTCAAGGCAGTGTTGACTCACCCACAAGCATATCCGTGGCCTCCATACCAACCACACCTAAGGCCTCAAATGTCACAACTGACAATAAAACAATTAGCATTCCACATTAATCACAGACTTCTACTGTGCCAAAAACTACAAGTACATATTCATCTCTTGGCATTTCTACAGTGGTGCAGAATGCATCAAGATTAAATTATTTCTCTAGAAAAATAACTCAGAATAATCCTGGCTGCATACAAACAGCTGATGCACCTTGATACCCATTCCGCAGCAACTACCACATCTCAAGGCAGTGTTGACTCACCCACAAGCATATCTGTGGCTTCCATACCAACCACACCTAAGGCCTCAAATGTCACAACTGACAATAAAACAATTAGCATTCCACATTAATCACAGACTTCTACTGTGCCAAAAACTACAAGTACATTCTATGACACAACACAAAGAGAAAAGCTAAATGCAACCATCAGCAAATCTAACATTGTACCTGAGATGATCACATCACTTAATTGATCAATCTTGAGCAATGTTAAAGCCATAAATTTGACTTGGAGCCCTTCAATCAAATTCAGTCCCTGTTGGTACAGAATCAAACCTATGCTCTTCCACATCTAGAGGCTCAACTGAGACAAGCCCATCAGCTATTCCAAGTGCAACAGTGACAGAGACGACCAATACTTCGACTCCAGCCACAAATACAGCCACAGTGAACACAGTGGCAACCTTAGCCAGGAGCACAGCAGCTTCACAACGGAAAAAGACACCACCAATCCTCCGCCCCCAGCCACAAATACAGCCACAGTGAACACAGTGGCAACCTTAGCCAGGAGCACAGCAGCTTCACAATTAGTGACATTCCCAGAGGGTGAAAATTCCTCTTCCTCAAATAAAACATCAGTTTACAGTCCAATTGATGCCATTCAAGGGCAGAGTTATGGATCCTCTCAAACCACAAAACTCCTTACAAGGCAGAGTTCACCATTCGAAGTTTCAGGATCAAATACTGCCTCAAATTAATTCAAATTTTTCTCAACATAGTAAAAAAGATAGTTTTCTCAACAATTAAAGGCAAAACTGAGGCAGTATATCCATCCATCCATTTTCCTCCGCTGATCCGGTACTGGGTCGCGAGGTCAGCAGTCTAAGCAGAGATGCCCAGACTTCACTCTCCCTAGACACTTCCTCCAGCTCCTCCAGGGGGACACAGACATTCCCAGGCCAGCCGAGAGACATAGTCCCTCCAGCGTGTCCTGGGTCTTCCCCGGGGCCTCCTCCCGGTGGGACATGCCTGGAACACCTCCCTAGGAAGGCGCCCAGGAGGCATCTGAAACAGATGCCGAGCCACCTCAGCTGGCTCCTCTCGGTGTGGAGGAGCAGCGGTTTTACTCTGAGCTCCTCCCGGGTGACCAAGCTCCTCACCCTATCTCT
>NW_018129305.1:1844-3550 GCF_001952655.1 Monopterus albus
AAATTTAAACGTACGCATTGACTCGGGCAGCTATTTTCCCCCAAGCTAACTCTCTCTCTCTTTCGCCGCTGCAGCCGTGTTTTTTTTTTATTTTTTTTTTTTATACGAAATATGGGCTCGTACTCACTATATGCTTGTAGTAGCACATCCATTTCTGTCGGGGGAAAAAACGCAGACCTATCTTTGCTTGGTCCTGTTGCCATGGTGACTCGTAATGTCTTCACTCCATTGTTCAGGGCTTTTTATAGTCGCGCTGGACGCGCCTAACTCTGAGTCAACCTACTCAGAGTTGATTAAACCAACTCTTTTCAGCTGTTCTGAAACAGAAAACTCAAAGTTTTCCAACTCTGTGTAAGTTCAGGTCTCAGAGTTCAGGTTTGAACTCTGAGTTTGTTAAACCTCCTTCTTGAAACGGGCCCCAGTTTACAGTCCAATTGATGCCACTCAAGGGCAGAGTTATGGATCCTCTCAAACCACTGAGTGTCAGGGTTGCCCGGCCGCACCTGCTTCTCTCACGGTCCTCACTCGATTTTAGCTCCCTCACCCTGTTCACGCCATCTGACACACCTGCTTCACATCCCCAGATTACCTCCAGCTGCCTTTGATTAGTTTCTCCCTATTTATACCCTGTGCCCCATCCACTCCTCTGCTAGTTCTTTCTAGTTTTTCAGGTCCATATGTTCTTGTCATCTGATTTTTTGTATATACCTAAGTTTGCCTTCTACTCCTGTCCTTTTTTTTTCGAGCTCTGTTCCCAACTTCTGTTTCACCTCCTCGAGTCACTTCTCTGGACCACGGACCTCCTCTGCTCCTTTCCATCTCCACCACGCAGGCCGATGCACAGTCTACTATTAACCGCCTGAACTAACTCTGTCTCCTCAGCTACCATCATCCCCGACCAGTCCAGGAGTGAACCCCAGCGTCCGCAGCCCGGTCCTCCCACATTCACCGCACCATTGACTGTGTTTCTTCATACCTGCTGCTCGACACCCGGTCCCGCTTCTACACCTTCCATCTGGTTATGCACTGGCCTGTATTATATCACTGTAAATAAACTGAGCACTACTTGCACTGAAGTCAGCTACCTGGGTCCGTCATTTTTTCGACTCGCTCACCTCTGTGTCCGAGCAATCCTAACACTGAGAAGCAAACCACAAAACTCATTACAAGGCAGAGTTCACCATTTGCGGTTTCAGGATCAAGTTTTTCTAAACATAGTAAAAAAGATAGTTTTCTCAACATTTAAAGGCAAAACTGAGGCAGTATAAAGCTGTCAATATTGTTTATTGGCTAAAGACATTAATTTAGGTGTATTTATTATGTCATATTAAATTAAATAATAAAACTACAGTTTTAAAAGTTAAACTGTTCTCTGTTAGACAATAGTCAGTCTCATGTCCGTTGTAACAGTTTCTCACATTCTTGTGCAGTAACACTCTGTAAATACTGGATAAATCTCAGACTTTTTTGTGTTTAGGAACATAAATGCTTCCCTCTTTGTGGGAAATGTCTTGATTAAAAAAAAAAAATTAACACATTTAGTTAAAATAGTATGATTTAATCTAGCCACAGGGGTTGCAAGCCAGTGGCTTCTTTTCCGCTGCCAAGCACAGCTGGGTGACAGAAGAGTGTCAGCAAGAATCAAAGGAAAGGTGTACAAGACAGTAGTGAGACGACGAATGCTGTATGGCTTAGAGACTGTAGCA
>NW_018129306.1:0-3547 GCF_001952655.1 Monopterus albus
GGCAAGTGAACAGTAAACCAACATAAGCAGCAGTGAGAACATTTAATATAAACAATCCTCTTCACAAATACACAATAACCTTGTGAGCTGTCTTTCCTTAAAGTTCACATCTGTTCCTGCAGTTTCAGGGTCAAACAGTCCAGAGCATCTTAAATCCACAGGTCTGACCAGACTGCTTGAGCTAAAGGCTAACGCTGCACCCAGAGCTAACAGGCCATCGCCATGGAAACCAGCAGCTTGCTGGCAGAACATAGGCAGTTTTAGCCAGTGTGGTTCGCTCTGGGTGCAGCTGGCTGAACTCATAAATGTCAGCAGCAATACTCGACACTTTGACCGACAAGTTTAGGACAAAATTAGCTTCAGTCTGACCTTCCTCTCTTTTAGTCTCTTCAGTTCCTCTTCCCTTTGATGGTATAGCTTTGCCTCTCTTGTCTTCTCTCCTCGTTCTTTTTCCAGCAAAAGATAAAGGAGAGAAGAAGCTGTTTGGTTTTGCCTTCACTCCTCTGATGAGAGAGGACGGAACCACTCTTTCAGATGAGAGCCATGAACTCTACGTTTACAAGGTCAGACATACTTGTTGTTTCTGTTTGTTGTAACGGGGAGCTGTTAGAATAATAATGGACAAAGTGACATCTGGTGGAGTCTCACAAATATCAGTGAGTCCAAATTACTGCCTGATGTTTTTTGTGTTTCACTAGTGTTGATTGTGTTTCTGTTACCTCACAGATTAAGTAGGGAAACATCAGTCCTCATTCTTTAAAGCAGTGAGGTTATATTTTCTGACTTACTCAGTGAACCTGCTCCTTTTTTTAATCTAAATGTTGATGAAATCTTCATTTACACCCGTCAGACCACAGGACTTAAGGTCACAACCAAATCATGTGTTTGATCGGTTCCTGTTAAAAACGACTCTGCACTGAAATGATGGCGAAGTGAAAAATCATCCACTTCTTTATGGATGATGTTGAATTAAAATGGCCTCCAGTTTAGTTCATAACAGAAGGTTTGAAGATGTGAACCCACCAAAAATGTGCAATTCTGTGTGTTGTTTGTGTTATTTTTTATATTTGTGAAGTGGCAGATGTTGGGACAGAGTTTTAAAATCTTTAATCTCTCCTCCTCCTCTCTCGTGGCCCCTGGCGGCCTCAGTGCGATGAGAACACGACCTTCAGTAACCACGCCCTGTACCTGGGCCTGCCCTGCTGTAAAGAAGACTTCAGCAGCTGTCCCAGCATCCCCTCCAGCCTCGTCTTCCAGCGCAGCACCAAGGAGACGTTCTGGATCTCCACACAGCTGTCCTCCACCAAGCTGACCCAGAACGGTACGTGGCCGACCGCCGTTGTTGCCTCTGCTGTTATAAGTCTAAATGTGCAACTTGGTTATTGAAAGAAATGTTAAGATCTTTACACATGGAGATAAAATAACATGTACAGTAAATGACACAGCCCTAATTCATATAGAGTATTGGTATCCTTTCACCTGTCAAACATGATGCAGTTCTGTAAATATAGTTAAAAACAAACTGTAAATATCTATAAAAATGGAGTTAACACTATGTGACAATGGCCTGGTGCTGATTCTTGTAAAGACCGGGTGCGTTCCAGCCAGAGAAGGAGGTGAGGCGACAGTTTCACTGCTTGGTTTTGTAGTTAAAGCCGAACACGGCTGCTTTCCCCGGGACAGTGTGAGGAGCTGTTGATAGGAGCTCAGGCTGTGAGGCAGAGGAGCTGTTTTAGAGAACAGTGACCTTGAGCCTTCGTCACACGGCGGCTCTGGCTGTGTCCACCTTTTCAGCCCCAGCGATGAGGACGAGTAAACCTGCACAGCAAGTTAAGCTTTGGTCTGTTGCTGTGTCAGATTTATCTTATTGTGTCAACGTGTGTTTATTCATTCATCTGTTTGTGTCTGGATCCTGGAACCTGGCCATGTTCAGCGTCATGTCCTGCCATATCTCAGTTCATGTGTTTGTGGCTGGTGTCTTCCAGTGGACCTCCTGGCCCTGCTTAAATGGAAGGCCCACCCAGACCGCGTCATGGACATCCTCGGCCGGCTGAGACACGTCAGTGGAGAGGAGATAGTCAAGGTGAGGTTTAGTCAGACAAGTCTATGACCAAGCCTGAAACCAGTACAGCCACACTTTGCCTTTGGACCAGCACATTCAAGGTATTACTCTGTCTGCAGTATCAGTATGGCTAGAGAACCCTGGACCAACAGTTCCAGTGAATGGGGAAATCAGGAGCCTGACGCATCAAACCGCAGTCTCAGCAAATGTCATGGTCTTGAAAAGCAAACAGTGTCCTGGCACTTTGGGCTGTTGTTTCTCAGTGTGTCCCAGGCCACCAGGTAGTCGTCTACTGTACCTGCCTGGTCTGGTAACGTAACACACTGATTTCCTGTGCAGCCTGAGGTGTAGGACTTTGGGCTCAGCATTTCATTCAGGTTCAGTTTCTGTCTGGTTGCCGATAAAGATTGTTTCTGCCCATGAAGCTGTTTCTGTGTTGACTGAATGTTCCTTGTTGTATGTGGGTAGTTTCTGATCAGCTGGTTGTATAATTCACCTTTGTCTAACAGTGTTGACAGAGCTGAACTTCATCCGACTGAACATAAGCTTCATTTAAATGTGTCTCTGCTTCAGAGGCCTGTGTGACTGACGTCAGGCTGAAATACAGGAAGACGGTACCAGGCAGCATGTTGTTGTGTTTGATCTTCCAGAATTTAATACACATGAAATATTTAGTTCTTCTTTTTTAAACATGAATGGTTTGGGGTTATTAAAACCATGTTACTTATTTTAAGACTCATGTGAAAAACCTCAGTTTCATTTCTGACAGTGTTTGTCCTAGTAAACAATAAATCAACTGTCTGTATTTGAAATGATGTGCACGTTATTTACTATACTCTTATTCAGCAGTTCAGTCTCTCAGAGGACAGTGGGACAATCTTTAGGTTAGATTCATTGTCGTTAGCTTCTCTATAGTTAAAAACATCCCAAACTACAGACAGTACAAAGCAACAGGGAAGAACAGCACAAGATTTGACTGTCAGAATATAAAATATGGCAGATTAAAATGAACAGAGGCTTCATTGGTGTTATGGCTCGTGTTGGACCAGGCAGTCACGGTGTGTTTTCGTAAAGCTAATGAGGCACAGTGACCTTGTGCTGAGATCAGGTGACCCTTAACCACACTTGCCCACATCTGTCAGCAGCCATGTGAGGAGTGTTCTTCATCAGAGCAACACAACAAAGTGTTACTACAACAGTGAACAGATGTGACCATAACTGGCTGTGTATGTGTGTGACAGTTTCTCCAAGACATCCTGGACACCTTATTCTCCATCTTGGATGACAACACTGACAAGTATGGACCGCTGGTGTTCCAGTCATTGGTGAGTGTGTAAGAGAGCAGCGTACAGGCAGTCTGCTAGAGCCTCAGTATGAAAACCAAACATGACACAGACACACATACACATATCAGGCTGTGTGTGTCCAGCTCTCATTGTTTTAATGTCTCCCTGTGTCTCAGGTGTTCATCATTAACCTGCTCAG